>NW_026137863.1:2213079-2353079 GCF_019393585.1 Leptopilina boulardi
AATAGAGGTCTTCCTCTACTCGGATTTGGCTGTCGATTTTTTTCTACACTTTTAGGTGTATTTTGTGCAAGAAAATGCAATAAAATCGTCAGCCTAAGAAAATTTAATTTTTTCTTTGGGAGGTTTTTATGACGAAAAGTGTTATAAGTATAATGTTTTGTTGAAGTTTTTTGTATTTTTTTGGTGTGTTTATGCAGTATCTTGGTTTTTAAAATTTTAATGATCGTATTCGATGTGAACTTCAGAGAGTTGGAATTTTAAAATTCAACCCTTTCAATCTAATTGTCGATCAAGGTTAACATTGGCGATCTCGTTATACATAATTATAGGTTCAAAAGGTTTCTTAAAATTCAGAAAAGTTGTAATTGAAGGTCTTTTGTATTTTTTTCCACTTTCACTTGTCCCTTTATTTGTGAAAAAAAAATTAAAATCCATTTAATTGACTATATAGTCTGGAATTTTGAATATTTCTATTTTTTTCCGTGTGTATATTTAATTATAAAGAAAATTCATAAGCATTTTTTTCAAAAATTGTAAAATATAAATTATGTACGCCTCTCGAGATCTGATTTCTAGAAACTTATACAGGGGGCGAAAAATCAAAGTTATTGCGAAAATTTGCTTGACTTTCTATGTTGTCATTGACTTTTTAGAAAATTATGTTTCACTTGACTACCTTTTCTGTACTTTCGAATTATTATCCGGTTTTTGTTGAAAAAAAAACTTTTTTTTAAAAAAACAATTATCAAACACTTGACTCTGAAAATTGATTTATTTAATTATAATTGATGAAGCGACTTTTCAAACTGTATTTACTTCTCACTACATTTTTTTCAACTAGTTTTTACATAATTATTTATTACTTATTTTTTATTATTTATTATTTATTTATTTGTAATTACAATAATTATAATAATTATAATATAATAATAATCAAAAATAATTAATAAATAAATAATAATAATAATAAATTAATTAATTAAAAATTTAAAAAATTTTAAATTTAATTATAAAATTTATTATATTTATAATAAATATATAATAATTATAATAATCATATTATTTATCAGGTAAATCGTTTTATAACAATCATAATGGTATTAATTTGTGGAAGCAAAATTATTTTCACTGAATAAAAAAAAATTAAAGAATTAAACGCTCTTGAACTTGTGTCATATTCGTGTAATCTTAAGCGACAAGGAAGAAGTCAGATGCAATTGAAAGGTTCTTTTATCGCTACCAATCAGATACGACTTGAGTGTTTCTGTGCATACAGGTACCGCAATTATGCCGCCGTAAAAATCTGATGGTTTTTTTCATTTTTTTTTCCAAAAACCAAAAAAGAAGAAATAAATAAGAATAAAAAAAATGAAGGATACAAAAATATTTATTTAAAGAAATAAATAATAATAATTGTTTAATATTTAATATTTTTATTTTAATTATTATATTAATATTAAAACATTTGATATTAGTTGTTATTATTATTATTATTATTAATAATAATAATTTTATTTAAATTTAAATAAATTGGCATAAAAAAGGAAAAGAAAAAAATGTGAGAAAAATATTTTTTGGAGAAGGACAATTTCTAGCAAGTATGATTTTGATGATAAGAAAAAAATTATCATTATCATTCTACAAAATGTTTCAAGAGAGATTATTCGCTTTCTTTATTATATCAAGTTTTCTCTGAGTCTTAATTCAAGTGAAGAAGGATGTGTAAGAAGAATGCAGCCTATGACGTCAATGCTTGTTGATAAAAAAAAAAAAAAAGATGCACAAAACTGAATGAAGAATCTCGAACCTAAAACCCGCCTTATATTAATGAGCGAATGTTCCAGCAAAGAACAAGTTATCATTTTACCTCACAAATCAGTGCGATATAAAAATAGACTTTTTTTTGAAAAAAAAAAAAAAAAAAAAAAAATTTCTTGCCTCACTAATTTTTGGAACAATTTCCATTAAATTTTATTAACAGTTCACACGAAAAATATAATAATTTTTTCATATATTAATTTATTTATCGATTCAACTAATTTGTATAAAATGAATGAATTTCTAAAAAGGAAAAAATACTCCAAAGTAACTATTTTGGAGAATTTTTTTTCTTTTTTCTTGCATAAAATTGAACCGCAATATTCCTCTAATTATGCTTTATCTTGTTGCGTTATTGTGCGAATAATGACCACTTATTTTTCCACTCGCATTTTTTTCATTGACATCACTCCCGTCTTTAGAATACAAAATTTTTTTTTTTTTAAATTAAAAAATTCCTACTTTTGTTTAATGTTTCAATTTGAATATATGGGAATTTTTTTTTTATTATTTTAATACTCAGAACACGTTTTTTTCATTTTTGAAAAGTAACTGAATGAAAATGAAAATTGATTTATTTAAAAAAAAAAAGAAAAATTAATTAGGGGTTAAAATAAAAAAAAATTAAAATCAATTAAAAATTTAAACAAAATTTAATATTGAAAGAAATTAATATTAATTAATGAATTAAAATTTCAGAATATATAAAAAAAATGACGAAATTATTTATTCTTTATTTGATTATTTTTTAATCATAGACTTGAATTTTTTTTTTTTTTTTTTTTTTTGTAACTTGAGATTTATTCGTAACAAGTAATGGAACCAAGGCTTTTTGATTTTACAAAGTAAATCAGTTCTGAGTCATAGATTGCTTTATACGATTATCTTTTACGGTATATCTGTTTACGATTTAAGGTGACGAATCAACATATAATAGTGGAAGATTCAGGTTCTGATTTTGTCATAATTTTTTTTTTTCCTAAATATTCATAAAAATTGCAGTTTTTTCTATAAAAAAGGACAATTACTTTCTCCTAGACTTTTTTATAACTAACACACAAAATATATAAATTCTATTTTATGGAAAGTCAAAGGACTCAGTAGAATTTTTTTTTCTTCTTTTTTTCAAAAGCTCTCATAAACTTTTACGATTTCAAGTCATAAAATTCTGCATTTTTTTTTTTTTTGTTAATTTTACGATTATCTCTCCATGAATTTGATTTTCTCGTTTCCATTTTATTGCTATAATTCTCTCTCTCTCTCTATAGGACTTTTTAAAGGACTATTTTGTCAAATTAGATTTTTGATATTAGCAAAAAAAAAATTTTTTATTTTTAAATTACTCAATTTTTTACATTATTTTTTTTTATTATGAAAATTATTTTTTGCTAATATAAAATAAAAATATTTTTTTTTATTTGATAAACATAATAAGATTTTATAAAATAAAAATATTAATTTTTTTTTTATTTGATAAACATAATAAGATTTTATAAAATAAAAATATTAATTTTTTTTTTCTATTAGAAACGTGAGAAATGTTTTGAACTTATAACATATATTTTTTTTATATGTAATTTTTATTTTAACGGTTCAAATGACAAACAATATTTCAAAATACTTAATAGAGAGTGAGATAATTTAATATTTATTATGCAATCATTAAAGATTTATGTGTCTGCAATGATTATTGTACACGTGTTATAAATAATTTTTTTTCACCATTCTAGTGGTGTGATTGTATATATATATTCTATTAACTGTAAATCATGTCTTCCCCATTGCATTAATGAAAAAAAAATTAGTTTTTCTTTTTTGAAGAGAAAAAGAAAGAGAAAAATATATTTAGTGATTATTATTATAAAGGTCTTCTTGTTAATTTGGAAATCTACTTCCGAATTTAAAGGTCGACTGCATTTCGATTTACTTCCTTTATTCATATTTTAATCTTAAAACTTGTCCTTCAGGACCACTTTTGTTAAAAAAATGTCAATTAATTTTTTCTTTCATCTCCTCTCTTAATGATGAGTACCGTTATTTTTTTCATATCAGTAAAATAATATATAGTTATCACTTTAATTTGAAACCAAAAATTTTATTAAACAATATGAATTTTTTTTTTTTTTTTTTTTGATAAAAGATTAAAAATATTTTAATTTATAAAATTGTCAGAATACTTACATTTTGATGCTGGTTCCAGTGGGAGATCTGGAATTTAAAAAAAAATCGAAAAATTTAATTAACAAAGAATAGAATTTTTTTTAAATTTTGATAAAATTTTCTAAAAAAAATTTTTTTAATTTTTACAATGCTTGACAAAATAGTTATTCAATCCAGAGAATAAATTCTATTAATTTTTAATTTTACGTTGAATTTAAAAAAAAATTTTTTTGTATATTATTATTTTTTTTAATATTGTGTTTGTAGTAATTAATTTATTCAATTGTACTATATTTATAACACATGGCAATCTATTGATAAGAGAACAATCAATGTCATTTTAGCGATTTTTTTATAAATATTAATTGTTAACATTCTTTATTGAATGATTTTTTTTTCTTGTAACGCTATCTTCAGTACAATACGATACACATAAATTCATGAGGAGCTGAATGAAATAAATTATTTATCAATTTGTAAAATACAATTGAAAACATTTTCTTCTTCTTCATTTTCTTTCATACTTTTTTTTTCTTTAAATAATGATCAAATAATTAGAACGATTGAACAATCAATCAAAATTATTTCCATCTTTGGAATTGTACAAGTTATTATTATCTTATAAGGAACCCATAATAATAATGAATTATTACGTTAAGAATGTTTCCTTACTTTGTGTGAATATTTAATCATTGTAACTAAAATGATTCCATTGCAACAATTATTTTTCTTTTTAACATAAGAATTTTTTTCTTTTCTTTTTTGTAGTCAACAAACTATTTTTTGGACAACAAAACTGTTTTTAGTAAACTAAATGTTTTTTTTAAGCAACAAAAGTGTTTTTAGTAAGCAAAATTTTTTTTGTAGGCAACAAAACTGTTTTTAGTAAACCAAATCTTTCTTTAGGCAACAAATTTGTTTTTAGTAAGCAAAATGTTTTTTTTAGGCAACAAAATTGTTTTTAGTAAACAAAATGGTTTTTTGGGCAACAAATTTTTGTTTAGTAAGCAAAATGTTTTTTTTAGGCAACAAAATTGTTTTTAGTAAACAAAATGGTTTTTTGGGCAACAAATTTTTGTTTAGTAAATAAAATATTTTTTTAGTTAACAAAACCAGTTTTAGTAAACAGAATTTTCTTTTTAGGCAACAAAATGTTTTTAGTAAGCAAAATTTTCTTTTTAGGCAACAAAATTGTTTTTAGTAAACAAAATGGTTTTTTGGGCAACAAATTTTTGTTTATTAAATAAAATATTTTTTTTAGTTAACAAAACTAGTTTTAGTAAACAAAATGTTCTTTTTAGGCAACAAAATGTTTTTAGTTAACAAAACTAGTTTTAGTAAACAAAATGTTCTTTTTAGGCAACAAAATGTTTTTAGTAATTCAAATATTTCTTTAGGCAACAAATTTGTTTTTAGTAAGCAAAATTTTTTTTTTTAGGCAACAAAACTGTTTTTAGTAAACAAAATGTTCTTTTTAGGCAACAAAATGTTTTTAGTAAGCAAAATGTTCTTTTTAGATAACAAAACTGTTTTTAGTAATTCAAATATTTCTTTAGGCAACAAATTTGTGTTTGGTAAGCAAAATTTTTTTTGTAGGCAACAAAACTGTTTTTAGTATACCAAATCTTTCTTTAGGCAACAAATTTGTTTTTAGTAAACAAAATGGTTTTTTGGGCAACAAATTTTTGTTTATTAAATAAAATATTTTTTTTAGTTAACAAAACTAGTTTTAGTAAACAAAATGTTCTTTTTAGGCAACAAAATATTTTTAGTAAACAAAAGATTCTTTTTAGGCAACAAAACTGTTTTTAGTAAACAAAATGGTTTGACAAGAAAAAAGAAAATTCGATACTTACCCGCTGCTTTTGTGTCACAAATTATTTTTCTCGATATCCTATCGTTGCGAAGATTTAATAACGATTCAACAGATTTTATTTCCGTTTCTTTACGTAATCTTGACCATTGTTTATGTAATGGCTTAATAATTGGATCAGTATGGACCATTTTGTGTAAAATTTTATTCAACAAAATAGTCACAAATTTTTTTTTTTCACTGTTATTTATATGCAGTACATATATATGTATATATAAAACTTCTTTCAATGAAGACCGTTCGATTACTGAACATATATTTAATGTATAATCTTTAAGCGAATACGCGTATATATTGGATTTTCAAAAGAGTTTCAAAGAAACTAATGATAATGATACATGTATATACACACAGCCTCCAATTGTCGATAAGAGGATTCGAATAAAGCTAATTTACCGCAAATATATATGTATATGACCTATTTTATCTATTTAGGTCAAAAGATAAATTTCTGTCGTGAAAGTTCATAGGTAAAGGAAAGGTGTATTTTTTTTTTTTTTTTTTAATTCCAAAAGGGTATTTTGAGAAAAAAAAAAGAATTGCGAAAAAAAATAATTGTTCCGTTTATTACAAATTTATTTTCATGTAAACAAAAGTGATTGCCGAAAGGAATAATGAGAGAGAAAGGGTGATTAATGGGTTGCTAATTTTTTTTGCCTTTTGCTTTTGTTTTTGAATGATAAGATTGTTTTTAAATTTTTTTTACAATTAAGAGCTGCGGAATTTTTTTTTTATTTTAATTTATTATTTTTTTGTTAAATTTTTACTAATTCAAAATTAAGAGAATAAGTCAGAAATTTTTTTTTTTTTAACAAAATTTTATATAAACGATTTATTTTTTCTAATTGAAGTTTTAAAATTATTCATTTCAAATTGATATTTTTTTTCAATTTTTATCTTCAACAATATCTTTATTTATATCTTCATTAATTTCTTCCTTATTATTTTCCATTGATGAAGGAGTAATTCTACGATTTTTTTCAATATTTTTCAATTCTTTTGCCGTCAGACACAATCCTTAGGAAATAGATATATTTTTTTTATTATTTATTTATATTATTTATAAAAATAAAATAAAAAAAATTTATTTTTATAAAATAAAATAAAAATAAAATTAAAAAACTTTTTTTTCTATTTTATTTATAGAAATAAAATTTGTTTACCTTTCAAATTAATTGTACTGTCAAAGGAACAAATAGAATCGCATTTTAATACCGAGGGTTCGGATGATTTTTCATTTAAAAAATTTTTACACCAGGAATTAATTTTTTTTTGTTTCAAATTTTCATCTTCGTCTGAAATATTAAAATTCTACAGTTCATTTAGGTGAGAATTATGTGTCAATTCAAAATTTCGATTTTGAAATAAATTCAAAATTTCATAAAATTTAAAATTAAATGCGTTATTATGTCACAAATAAAAGTTCGAAAAACTTTCTCCTGATAAAATCAATTTGAATTTTATATTTCTATAATTTTTTGAAAATTTTCAATTTAGACATTATTATTATTATTATTATTACTTTTTACTTACTGATTTTGCTAAATCTTTCAAAATCTAGTAAATGTAAATAAATTTTAACAAAAAAAAAAAAATTAATTTTTTCAATAAAAAATTATATAATTTTTAAAAACAATGGAATTCAATTATAAAAAAAATAATAATAATAACTTTTTTCAAATGAAAAAATAAATTGACGTCGTTTCTAAAAATTCATTTTTTGACCTTGACAACTTTCCGGATCCTTTATTTAAAGTAATTTAGAGGATCTGAAACGTACCTTCTTCTGCGGTTGTATAAATTATCCCATTCTGTTTTCGTGTGTTTTGTGTTTTTTCGTTGAAACAAACAACATGCTGTGGATTAGTGTATTTTTCTCTTACATAAAGAGGGGGTTTTATTTTATTCAATAAATCGTTACATTTCATCTCATCATTAAATAAACAAGGTTTAATTGATTTTTTCATTTTCTTTTTTGAACATTTAACATTACAAAATAATTTTTGTTCACAATCATTATTTTTAGAAAATTTCTTTTTCTTTTTTCTTTCCTCTCTATATTTATTACACTCCTTTTTTTGATTATTCATTATTATTCCTTTATCAATTATATAGTAAAAATTAGTAAAAATTAAAGTAAAATTTTAATCATATTATGACTATATGATTATTATGATATCTAATTAGTAAAAATTAATTACATTAAAAATAGAAAAATAATTTAAAAATTAGATGATTACAGTTAAAAATTAATTAATTAATTTTTTTTTAAATTATTACAAGATAACGTACAATGTTTGTAAATGGAAATTGTGTTTAGTAATCAATTTTATATTGACATTGATTTTCGATTTGTGTCATTCTCCTTGAACTATTATAGTACTGATTAATTTTCAGCAAGTAAAATATTATCGTATTTTCTTGCTCACACTTTAGCGCACGTGACTAATCAGATTAAATATAATTTATTTTTTAATTCATAATAAGGGTGTTTTTTTTTTAAATCTATTTTTAATGTATAAATAAATTTGCGAAAGTCGAGTATTTTTTTTTTTTTGTCAAAAAATTGTAATGTATAAATTAATTAATTTTATTAATTAATTTTTGAAATCATTTTTTTTTTAATTTATTGAATTAATAAAAAAAAATTTCTTTTATTTTCACAGATTTTTTGAGGTGAAAAACGTGATCGTAATTTTTTTTTTCCACGACACACAAAACAGGTTATTAACGTGTATTAAATTAACTGATTGTAAATTTATTAATTATTTATGAATTCCTTGCGTGCATTTAAATCACGAGTACGAATAGTAAATATTAAATCTTTTTTGATGAAACTTACATTTAGTGGAATATTTATTTCTGGGGATTTTTGTTTGTTTTTGTTTTTTTTTATTATCAAAATCATTTTCAAAGGTTACTTACTTTTCATATTTTTTTTTATAGGGCAAAAATACTTTTTTTCATTTGTACATTTTTTTTGACGAGAAAATTTTTATTTTAATTTTCAATTTAAATTACTTGAATTTTGTATATGTTTGGCATTTTCAAAATTTTTGACAGTAGAAAAATACACTTTCTTTTTTTTTAACTTAAAATTTATTTATTTTTTTACAAATCATTATTTATATATATATATTGCCATTAAATATTTTTAAATAAATTGAGTATAAAGAAGAAAAAAAAATTAATATTTTTTCAGAAAAAATGTGACAAAAACTTTCAACGAATTGAAAATTAAAGGTATTTACAAACTTCGGTAATTTTAACCTTTTCGAGAAAAAAAAAATAAATTAATGAAATAATTATTAATTAAGATAAAAATCTTCTTTTTTTTCAAAGAATAAAATAAAAATGTCTGGTAAAAAAGGAGACGGAGACAGGACCAAATTATTATCAGGGCAAAAAAAAATGAAAAAGAAAAAAAAATGCATGAAACTTATTAATCGTGAGAATAAAATTTCTGTTTCATCATTGAATGCTACTGGTAATATTGCAACACAATTGTCTGCATTTAAAGAATGTGATCCAAATTATGATGAATATAATCAAGAAAAAATTTTTAATGACTATCAAAACATCAAGAAATTGCTAAATAATCAGGAAGAAATTTATTTCAAACCCCAAATGAAAATTACTCTTTCTCCCAATACTAAATTCAGTACAAGGTCAGGAACCATTCACTGTAATTCGAGAATATTTCCACCATTATCTCGTGGCCTGCAGGTTCTTATATCTATATATTATATTATTATATAATATATAATTATTGCTCTCAATTCGTTACACACACACACACACACTTTTGCGTAATTTCTTTTCAAAATTATTATCTTATCGATTCAACGTGTTTAAAAATTATTATTGTATTTTTATCATAATATAATAAAAAGCAGGTCTTTTTTAAATTAATGATAACTTTAACATGAAGATATAATTGTATTTCATATGACAATATAATTATTACTTTTCACCTTTTTAATAAGTAACAAACATTTCGAAAAAAAAGAAAAAATTACACTATTAATGAATTATCGCAGACAATTCTTTTTTTTGCGATGTGAAAATAATTTTTTTTTTGAAAAAATTTGAAATTATTTTTTTTTATCAGTTAACTATACAAATTTGTACCAAATTTCGTCTCTCTGGGTCAAAATCGCAGAGTTCTAAAAAGGGGGGGATATAAATGCGAAGGGACAAAAAATTATGGTACCGGTTGTCATGGAAACGGTTGCTATAGTATCAGTTACTATAGTATTGGTTACTATGATACCGGTAACTATATGATACCCGTTATTATGGTACCGGTTACTATATAATACCGGAAAATATGGTACCGGTTACTATGGTACCCGTTACTATGGTACAGGTTACTATGGTACCATTTAGTTACTATGGTACAGGTTACTATGGTACCATTTAGTTACTATGGCACCCGTTACTATGGTACCCGTTACTATGGTACCGGTAACTATATGGTACCGGTTACTATGGTACCCGTTACTATGGTACCGGTAACTATATGGTACCGGTTACTATGGTACCCGTTACTATGGTACCGGTAACTATATGGTACCGGTTACTATGGTTACTATGGTACAGGCTACTATGGTTCCGGTTACTATGATACCATTTAGTTACTATGGTACCGGTTACTATGGCACCCGTTACTATGGTACTGGTTACTATTGTACTGGTAACTATATGATACCCGTTATTATGGTACCGGTTAATATATAGTATCGGTTAATATGGCGCTGGTTACTATGGTACCGGTTACTATTGTACTGGTAACTATATGATACCAGTTATTATGGTACCGGTTACTATATATTACCGGTTAATATGGTACCCGTTACTGTGGTACCGGTAACTATATGGTACCGGTTACTATATAGTACTGGTTAATATGGTACCGGTTACTATGATACCAGTAATTATTTGGTATGATTACTATACTATTGGTTACTATGGTACTGGTAACTATATGGTACCCGTTATTATGGTACCGGTTACTGTGGTATCAGTAATTATTTGGTACCAGTTATTATAGTACCGGTTACTATAATACCGGTTACTATAGTATTGGTTTCTGTGGTACTAGTTACTATGGTACCCGTTACTATGGTACCAGTAACTATATGGTACCAGTTATTATATTTTACCGGTTACTATTTGGTACCAGTTATTATGGTACCGGTTACTATGTGGTACCGATTGTTATGGTACCGGTTACTATATGATACCGTTTACTATATGGTACCAGTTATTATGGTACCCGTTTCTATGGTACCGGTTACTATGGTCCCGTTGCTATGGTACTGGTTGTCATGAAACGGTTGCTATGTTAACGATAACCCTTAAAAAGAAGAAAATAATTGTAATTAGTATTTTCTTTTTAATTGACAAAAAGGGTGGACACATTGCAGTGGCAGCTTTCGCAACATCAGGTGTGTTGAAACCAAAATGTTGGAATGAGAAAATAATTGATCAAATTATTAAAGATGGCAACAAGTATTATTGCAAATCAAACAAAGGTATCGTTACGAGCGACAGAAGAGCAGTACAATTTTCCAATTTTAGACGATACGTTAATATTCAAAAAACCCATCAAATTTCATTGTTGATCAAGGAACCTTGTTTTATTGGTAAATTTCGTTCTCAAGATCCAATAATTTTGAATATTGTCAATGCTCTTGAATTTTTTTTTGCAAGACACAATGCCGTTATTCTTACTTCATTTGTTTTAAATATTGCCATTTGGCGTGAAATTAACGAGAACCAGGAGAAATTCTTTATTTTTGATGGACAATCGAGAAATAAATGTTGTCAAGTTGATTGTAAAGAAGGTGCATCACAATTGATGATGGTTGATGATTTAATGAGTGTCTATTTTATAATATTGGAGAAAAGTAAAGTGAAAAATGAATATTTTGTCCTCTATGAAATTAATATTGAACGTGTTCAAAAATTGCCTTCGGCAGGATTAAATGATTCGGATGAGGAATTGTCGCCTGAACCAATTGGATATAAAAATTGGAGTGATTGTCGAGCTGTTTTGCAGGGATTGTATCATATTTATGATGAGAAGGTACCTGTGAATTTGAGAGGTCGAGGGGATTTGACGATAGCATTGGCAGCATTGATCTACTCGAGACTCGTGAATACCGACGAATGGAAACAATCATTTTTTGATGAGATGATGAATCAGGCTCATATCTATTTAATTGATCTGGCGAGAGTGTTGGATAAAAAGTTTGACGATTCGTTTGATCTACAGGTTAATGAATTGATGAGCGATGTGATTCTTGGTAGTTATTTGGTAAAGATCGCGATCTTGGAGAATGTGATTTCAGGTCAGGTGAGAAGCGACGAAGTAACGGTTGAATCGGGGATTTGTGAATTTTTCGAGAAACAAAATTTGGGAATTGTTGAGGTGAACAATCAGTTTTATTCGATTTGGAAAGATGATGCTAGGTACTATTTTCTGGATCCATTCGCCTGTGATGCTGAAGGATTTAGAGTTAATTCTAAAGTGCCGGTTGATCCAGGTGATTCGAATCAGCCAGAAATTCCAATTGTTCCAAAAGATCCCATTGATCCAAAAGATCCAAACGATCTGATTGATCCAAAGGATCTGATTGATCCAAAAGATCCGGTTGATTCAAAAGATCCGATTGATCCAAATGGTTCGAATGATCTAGAAGTTCGAGAAGATTCAAAAGATCCAGAAGATTCAAAGGATCCAGAAGAATCAAAAGACCCAGATGATCCAGTAGAGCAGGAAGCTGAAAATTCCTTGGAAGATTCAAAAGATTTGGAAAGCTACAATCAGGGAAAGGCTTGTGTGATCATGAGCAAGTCGATCAAGGAATTAATTGAGACCCTCATGAGAAATACGAACATGAATGAAAAAGATCCTTTCATCATTCATGGTTTGCAAGTATTGTACATTAAATTATCTCAACAATTGGGTTCTCCTTTTGATAAGACAATATTTCGGGATGATAAACTTATTCCAATTGTTGGTGAAGATTGTGATATTGAGATGAATATTCCTAGAAAACGTTCCACGAGTCCTAAATTTAAAGACGTTGGTGTCGAGTTTCCCGAATTGATGACCAACATCGAGGAGTTCATGATGAAGGAAGATGAACCTCGGACTTGTAATCAAGAACAACTTCAAAATCATTTGATAGGAAAAATTGTGACTCGTCAGAAAGAAAAATCTGATTCTTCTGAATCTGATCAAAAAGAAGAAGCTTCACAAGAATCTAATCAGGAAAAAAAGGAAGAAGATAAAGATCATATAATCAAAGGTTATAAAATAATAAATCCTCATCGTTTGATTCTTCAGGGATCGAAAAATTGTTTGTGGGGAGATTTTCCAAAATCAATGAGAGGACGTCAAGGACTCGTGATGGGAATAATTGCAATCGCCTATGGAAGATTGAAACAACCTGAAAAATGGAGAAATATAGACTTGGATCAGATTATTGATCTTGGACATAAATCATACGAAGATACGATATTATTGATCAAAAAAGGAAGCGATGATGATGATGATGATGGTTCAACCGATGAAGAAGACGATGACGACGATGATGATGATGATGATGATGATGAAACAACCGATGAAGATGATGATTCTATTAATTTAGAAAATTTCGTTCCAAATCATCTAGAAGTTTCAATGCTTCCAGTAAAATTAAAACTTGGCGAAAACACCGTAAAGTTTAAACGTAAAATGAAAATAATTGAAGGTAACGCAAATCCTTTGGCAAATTTAGGAGAAGCATTCGAACGTTATTTTCAACGTCATTCGGAACTTATTCTCGAAAATAAAAAACTTTACTACAGTATTTGGAAGCATGAGGAAAAATTTTATATTTTTAATCCCTATGGAAGTGATGAGGAAGGTTGGAGACTTCGGGAATTTCCAGCATCATTCGTTGTTACAGATACAATTAATGAATTAACTGATTTGTTCTATGGAATCTTAGAATTCAATGATCTTCAATTTTATTTTCATTTCATTGAAGTGGAATCAATACAACCGAATAATAAATACGTGGTTGCAAATCCAACAGAAGTTGATGATGAACATTCTGAAAAGTATTTTACGAAATTTTTGCCAATCACTGATGAGGATTTGTATGAACCGGAAGTGGAGGAAGAAAAACAGAAAGATTCGGACGAAGAGGAAAGCGAGGAAGATGATGAAGACGATGATGATGATGATGAAGATGATGATGATGATGATGATGATGATGATGATGAATATACACTGGAAGAAAAAAAAATTGAACTCGAGGATCCTCTTCAAGAAGCAGTGGAACAAGATCAGCCGGATCCACCAGAAACGTTAAATCTTGCTCTAATCACCGGGGCAATAAAAATAGAAACAGATGATAAAATCAATGAAAAAGAAGAAGAAGATATGAAATACGAGGAATTAAAATACCATTTCTCTCATTGTCAGCCTAATATTCCACCATCGAAGCAAATTTTACATATTCTTCGTGAGGCAAAACAGGCTTCAAAATCAATTCATTCTTTAGTGTCGAAATTTTCAATCAAATCAAAATTAATAACAAACAATGAATCCGCTGATATTGTAGACGTTACGTCATTGGAAATGGGAAACAAGTCAAGATTAATCAAATTGCCACCCAAAAAATATATATTGTCAAGAGTAACTCCAATGGGATTGACGCCAATTCGAGCAATTGACGATGATTTTATTCAAGATGAAGATTTGGATAGAGAGAAAAAAGAAAAATGCCTAAGAGGAAAAAACGAAGAAAATGATCAAGTGTCGGATGAATGTGATATTCCAAAAATTCTTCCATTAGGTCCTGTTATAAGAACACCTTTTATTGATGATTTAGTTTGTCATGAAGAAAATAAGAAGGAATGTAAATTATCAAAACGAGACAAATGTGATTCGATTGTGAAGAAAATTGTTTGTAATGCCGAGGAACTTTTATTGGAAATGCTGTTTCCAGGGATGAAAAATGATGAGCAGGTTAGCTTCATTTATTGCTAGCTTTGGTAATTAATACAATTAATAGCTAATAGATCTGATTAACAGCTTCAATTTTTTACTTTTAATAGGGCGTGACTCATAAAAATCATTAGTTATTTTAAAGAATTATTTTATTAGATAATTATTTTTTAGATAGATCAGATTGGTATTTAAAACATCTAACAATAAATTTATCCATCTAGAGGAATGAAGAAACTGAGATTAAAGAAATCAAAGATCCAGAGAAACAAGAGCCTGAACAAAAAGAACAACATAAAATGGAATTGGAAATTATTGGATTCACAGTAACAGAAGATGATGAACTGGCAACAATTAACGGAAATATGAGTTTGAAAAATCGTCAAGAAACAGTGCAATTTCATTTTAAAACATGTTACTATGCATCAATACTCTGCATAATTGCTAAAATTATCAAAGATGTTGACGAATTTTCCAGTACTATTTTAGATCAATTAATTGTATTAGCCAGTAAAATTTCTGAACAAGTTGGTAAATTACGCTATAAATCTTTACGTTCATTCAATAATATTGAAATTTTCGACATGAAATGTGATGTTAATTTAAAACAAATAAAATACGCTGATCCGGATAATTGGAAAGATGATAATCTAACTAATATGCTAACTTCCTATTTAAATAAAGATCAAACTGGAATTTTGGTATTTGAAAATGCATCATATGCAATTTGGCGAGATAATGATGTATTCTATTTATTCGATCCTTATTCCTGTGATAAAAACGGTCGAATTAGTGATGAGGGTTTTGCGTGTCTTATGAAATTTTGTAATTTATCAACAATGATTGAGAGAATTGGAGAAAATAATCAGGAAACAGTAAATAAAGAATATCGACTGTATTCCCTTTCGATTAGTCACTTGGAGACGAGAAGGGAGAAGAAAAAGAAGAAATGCGATAGGAAAATAAATATCTGTACTGATGAGGTAAAATCCGAGACTGATGATTCTACAGACGAAGAAGCGAATGTTGTTGCAGAAGTAAAATATTCACTAATAGAACTTGTCGATTGGGTGAAAAATGAGAGGACAAATATAAATCCATATGATATGAATCAATTGGGATTTATTGGTATTAAAAATTATAATGCATCTGCTTTTGAAGTAACGGTTGTTGAGAATGATATAACAAGACCTGAATTAGCACCTTTTAAAAAGCAAAATGATCAAATGGTAAGAACAAAAATCTATGATCGTAGATTCAAAGAACATTGCTATCTACTTGAACCAATTGATCTTTGTGTTATGGGATGGTCATGTATTCATGATCCAATTACATGGAGTGTGAAAACAGTGAAAGGATTGTACGAAGCAAGTCGAGATTATGCTTTTGATAGTTTATTAGCTTTTGAAGATACAACAGTTACTGAAATGACTGACGGTCTTCTCATGATGTTCAACATTGCCAATTATACATTTCGAGTTGTTTTTGGTCCCATTCGTAAAGGTTTGTATTTTTTTTCAAAAATTTAGAAAATTTTCTTCTAATTTGAAATTTTTGTTTTTCAAAGGTAAATTGTACGCAATCGAAGGTTGGAATCTGGCAATGTCATTGAAAAAAATATTTGAAACGACAATTTACACTGGTGGTATTATAATCTGTGATAGAAAGCACATTGGAGTGATGAGAAAGGATAAAAATTATTTTGCCTGGTGGGCTGTTGAGAGGGGTAAAAATTTACGATTCATAACTAGTGAAGATTTTGAAGAATTTTTGAAATTGATTATTCAAGAAATTGGCATTATTGAAGAAATTGAATTCTCCATGAGAATTATAACAATTTCCTATGCATTAAAATTAGAACCAGATTATTGTGATACAACAGGAATGCATGAGAATTTAATGCCATCTTGTTCATTGGTTCAGATACATAAAAATAATGATGATGATTTTGATAAAATTGAAGATATATTTCGTCCACTTGATTTGTTGGTAAAAACAAATTTATTATTTGCAAGTGTTGCCTTAAAGGATAGAAATTTGATAAGGGAACCAAATGTAAAACGATGCTATTTTGTTGCACTTTTGAGTATATTGATGAAACGTGATATTATTCAAAATCCCACTAAGGGAATGATTGATCGTGTTATTGAGGGTGGTGAAAATTTGTACAAGAATTTTTATGATCCAAAATATCATTCTGAACATATTTTGAAAAATTTTAAATGTTTGGGAAGAATTTTTGATTTTCGTGATTGTGCCTCTTCGTTAGTGGAATTAAAACATAAAGGTATTGTTTTTCTTTTTTTTTTGAAATTTTTTACTTAAAAATTCTACTACCGTGAAGATTATCTAATTTTTTTTTAGGAACCAATAATTTCTTTATGGCGGTTAGAAAAAAATTGAGAATTCATTTTAAAACCCGTACGGATGGAATTATACAGTTAACGAATTGTTGCTATGGTTTTTGGTATTCGAGATCAACTAATAGGTACTATTATCTCGATCCTTATGCTTGTAATGAAAATGGAAAGAAATCATCAACTGGAAGAGGTTGTCTCTTCATTTGCTCGAAAATATGTGATATGGTTCATCATATGAATTTGAATAAATACGAAGGTACGAGTGGATTTTTCATTCATGATATTCACATTGAAACGGTGAAGGAATTAGCCGAGGAAGATCCAAGTCGAGGTTTTAAGGAAGATCCAATTTGGATTTATCTTGATATTCATTGGAGTTATAGCCATCGGCAAAAAAAGAAGAAAAAACAAACAGAAATATTTTGGAGACACTATACAATGGAAATTCCAAATTTGATTTATTCCCTATGGGGTACAATTGGTGCATTTGATTGTAAATTTGGTTCGAGAGTTGGTAAAAATCAAGCTGGAATTTGTTGTGCAATTTTGGCAATGCAAGATTTGTGTCATCCCTCGCAATGGTGTTCGGGAATTTTGGATTCGGCTGTGATTTACGGTGATTGTTATTATGCAGAGAGTGAGAAAAATTTTGATAAATGTTGCATGTATCAAAATCATTTTAAACTTCAACCTTGTTTGAAAATTACACCCCATATTTGGAGAATTAAATTCAAAACGAATTTTTGTGGTATTTTATATGGAAACATGTCATTGGCTGATGTGGTAAAATTAGCATTCGATGAATCATCGAATCTATTGATTGAATGTAACACAATTGTTTTGGCAGTTTTTAACAAAGATGATGATTTCTTTGTAATTGATACACAATGGATTGGTCCACCTATTTTTCAACGAAATCATGGATCTATTTATTTATTGCGATGTAAAACTTTTGATAGTTTAATTTACAGTCTCATAAAAATTTTAAATACAAATCAAAAACTTGAAATTCGTGTAACACCGGTTGAAATAAATTTCTCACAAGGTGGGAGAATTTTGAAAGATAGAAAAGAATTTTCAACTGTTCGACAATTGCCAGGTGAAATAAGAATTGGTGGGAATTTTATACCAGGTAGCGAAATTGTTCCAGCGGTGGATAATTATTGGGAATTCAATAGAAATTTAACATTGGCAATGAAATACGGTGATTTATTAGAGAATCTTCCAATTGATTATCTAAAGACTGAATTCAATGAAGAGAAATTGAATAATTTTTTGATAAGATTTGAAAATGATGAAAAAATTTTTGATGATGAAAGAATTGTAAATTTAAAATCGATAAAATCTGATTGTGATTTTGGTGATTATCCAAAATTAGTGGATTTTGTTGGTACAAGTGGAAATAGTGATAAGAATTTAATGAGGAAATTGAACGTTAATAAAGGATTTACATTGGCAAAACCGGTTGATTGTAACGAACAACCTAGTTTCATTTTAGAAGAGAGTCAAAACAGGTTTAATATGAAAACAAAAGAAATGCGACTTAGAAAATTTAAAAATTATAAACATCGTATTCCATCGGATGAGAATAGTGGTGAACAGGATAATGATAATAATAATAAAGATTTAGGTCAAGAGGAAACTGAAAATGCTGATGATTAGCCGGAAAATGTAGCCAATTTTTTATAGAAAGGAAAAATTTTTTGGAACTTTTCATTTTTAAAATTTTATGATAAAATCCATAGTGAGAATAATTTGGACATAATATAATTCGAATGATAATGATAAAATTTGAAATAATTTAGGATAAAAAAATTTTTTGCCTGAAAATAATGTCTATAAAAATATCTGCGGCAAATTTTTTTTTTTTCTTAGGTGCAAAATAAAAGCTACTTACCTTGGAATGTTTGATGATAATTTTATGCTCGCCTTTTTTTTTTTTTTTTTTTTTATATATAAAAGAGGATACAAAGGTAATGAATTATCGTTTGTGTGGTGTACCAAATGAAATATTAACTGTTTTCCTATTTTTATTTTCCTTTAAACATAGATGGGAAATAATTATACAACTGTTGTATAGGACGGAGAACGAGACTTCAGGCAAGCGTTATAAGCTTCTGCTGCATATATAATATAAAAGTACATCGAGATGATTTATTACTTTATAAAATATGAATATTACAATGAGACAATATAATTAAAAGTTGCCTGATATCACGTTTATTATACATATAGTATTACAGATGTACATATTATGGAAAAAAATAGAGATTTTTTTTTCTCATTATCCTAGAGCAACTAAAACAATAGAAATTTTTTTTTTGTTTTAATAAACGCAAATCTTCGAGTTATTATTTTACGGTATAAATAATTTTTTTTGTTTATTAATATTGCATGAATTGTTTTCGATAAATAATTATTTAAAAAAAAAAATTTAATTAAAAAATATAAAATTTTTCAATTCAATTCAAAAAAATTAAAAATTTTAAAATTAAAAAAAAATTTAAAAATAAATACTGATAATTATTAAATAAATTAATAATAATGCAAGATTTAAAATTTCAAAAAAGTAAAATAATTAAAAAAAAACTCTTTTTTTTTGAATTACAAAAATATTAAATTAATTAATGTAAAAATATTTTAAAAAATACGAAAAAAAAATTTTTAATTCAAGACTATAAAAAAAAATTAAATTTATGAATACAATTATAATTATGTAAATAAAACAAAAAGGTATTTTTTAATACAAAAATTAAATTCATGAAATAAATTATTTAAATGTAAAAAAAAAAACTATAAATATCGTTGGTAAAAATGCGTTAAAAAGGAAGTTTTCTAAATGTGTAAAAAAATTTTATAAAAAATGGAATATCGAAAAGGTTTACAAACTAGTCTTACTAATAATGACTTATTTCTAAATTCTTTTTTTTTATACCTGCAATAAACAGGTACAATGTATACGTTTAGCTTTTTGTTAAAACAATGAGGCAATAGTTTTATAATTTGTTAAAAAATTTGTTTACAATTTGCTTGTAATTTGCAAATTATTTTAAAAATTGTTTGAAAATTTTTTTACAAATTGTTCGAAAATGTTTACAAATTTAAAAATTGTTTACAAATTGTTCGAAAATGTTTACGGTTTACAAATTTTTTACAAATTGTTTACAAATTGTTTTTCAATATATTTCATAAAATGTTCATTTCGATAAATATTTTTAATTTTTTTAATGAAAATTCTTAAAATATGTTTCTTTTAATTAAGTACTGAGTTCACGCTTAATTCCTATTTTAGAAATATGTTTCTTATTTATTTATTCATAAATTGATTTATAAATAAATAAATATTTTTCTTAATAGCATTTATCTTTATACTACGGTAACACAATGTTTTATTGTATTATTCATGTCAATTTAACTTCAATTTAATTTCAAATTTTATTTTAGTTTGAATTTTTTTTTCTCTTTTTTAATTTGGTTTCAATTTTTTCTCTATTTGCAATTTGATTTTAATTCATTTTTTGTGTTTTCTTTTGTAATTTGTTTTTTATTTTCCAATTCATTTCAATTTTCGAATTAATTTTCAATATTATTTTAATATTTTTCGTTTTTTTCTTTTTTTTTTGTCTTTAATTTCATTTCTGGTATTAATGTAGTTTAAATTAACATAAATTACTGCACATCATATTAAATTCAATTTTTGTTCGTTTTTTTTTTTTTTTTTGTTGTCTTTGTATTGATATTTTTTTTCGGCATCTCTTGGTTTGTGCTGAATCACGTACTTACAAAAAAAAAGAAAAAAAAAAACTGCACCATTCACAAAAATCAACATCAATAATTATTATAATTATTTTATAGAAATCTCTGTAAAACTAGAGACTTAAATTCCTGTAGAGATCACTGTTGTGTATTGAATAAGACTATTTTGTTGGAGTTACTTCTTCGGTCTCGGGTTTTGTATACAAAATTTCTGCATATTCTGTTTTGTCATCGTTGACACGAATCGTTCCTTCCTGTGGCACTTGTTGTTGAGTTAGATCAAGTTCCGCATAAACTAAACCCTCTTTTCCACTTTTGCCACTTTCATTCGTCATCTCCAGTGTTTGATGCTGAAATAAAAAAATTTATTTTAAAAATTATTTTTTTTATTTTTGCTAATTTTTTTTTGTAATTTTTCAGATTTTTAAAATATTTCGGAATAAATTTAAAAAACAATTTTGAAAATTATTTTCCAATTTTTCAAACTGATAAAAATTAAAAAAAAAAAATGAGTTTGAAAAATTGACTCGATTTATCATGATTCAATCGAAGCTTTAATTTGTAACAATTAAAGTTTCCGACATATATATATATATATTGAATTTATGAGTCTACTTTTGAAGAACTCGCGAATTTGTGAAAAACTTTATTCTTCATTGGCAGGTGTAATATCGACTATCTTGAGATCATAAATCATAAATCTTATATATAATATCATTTTAATTCATGTAAATTACAGGATGACAGGACAACGTGACCGCATGGTTGAAAAAAAAAATTTGATACCAAAGCAATATACTCTATAAAGTTTTAAACGAGGTCACGTTATAATATTGAAATAATTATTAATTATAGTTATAATCATTTTAATGAGACTATTTTTTTTTTTTTTTTTTTTTTTTTAATTAAACGCGTGAATGTGATAGATTTCTCCTTATATTATTAAATATATACAATTTTGCAAATTAATTAAAAAAATTAATATTGAATTTTTTTCTAAATTACACAATAAAATTGTTATTCAATTTTCTGAATTTTTATTCTATTTTCTAAATTTTTTTATTATATTTTTCTGAATTTTTATTCTATTTTCTAAATTTTTTATTCTATTTTCTAAATTTTTTTATTATATTTTTCTGAATTTTTATTCTATTTTCTAAATTTTTTTATTATATTTTTCTGAATTTTTATTCTATTTTCTAAATTTTTTATTCTATTTTCTAAATTTTTTTATTATATTTTTCTGAATTTTTATTCTATTTTCTAAATTTTTTTATTCTATTTTCTAAATTTGTTATATAAAATTGAAAATTTAAATTTAATCAATTATTTTATAATTTATTCAAATGTATAAAGAAATAGAAAAAAATATTCAAATTCACATTGAATATTTTTATTTTTAACGATATAGATTGTTCGAAAATGATTAGAAGTGATGACAAAAAAAAAAAAAATTATTAAATGTAAAATAGTCGCGTGACATTTTGTCACATGTTGAGGAAATTAGCAGTTTTTTTTTTCTTTAAATATATATTAAATTTAAATTAATTATTAATTAATCATTAATTAATTTAAATTTTTTTTACCTTTTCGTCATCAACGGTGACATTTGTTCTCACTGTGTCGGTATCGGCACCGGAAACTTTGTCCTTGTTACGTTTGAAAAGTTGTGAGAATGTGATTTTTGGTCGTCGTCGTCGTCCTGATGAATTGTCAACTTCACTTCGGGAATATCGGCCAGCACTTTCTGTGTCGCTTCTAATTTTGCAAATAATCATCATTTATTATTTTTCTAATTTTGTCAATTTTTTCAATTCTTATAGTTTTTCTTCTATTTCTAATAAAAATTATAAATTATAATTTTTTATAATTTTTGCATTTAATATTTATCACACACGCGTGTATTAATTATTTTCAACAAATGTCAAAATTTAATAATTGAAAAATAATAAAATTCATTAATTAATTATTATTTCTTTATCGCTGGCAATGATAAATATATATTATTTATTATAAATAATATTTAAATTCTATTCAAGAAAATAATAAATTGTGTTTAAAATTTTTTTTTTTTTTTTTGCTTTATATACAAAGTGAAAATAAACTAAAATTATAAAAATTAAAATATTGCTGTACATTATCAATAAAAGTGGATAAAATAAATTTTTTTTTCTCCTTTACCAGAAAAAATATTCTGTACAAAAAATTTATTTTATTTTAGAAAAATAAAAAAAAAACTAGAAATTTTTCCTAAAAAAAAATTTTGTTATATATTTTTTTTTTAATGAACAATTAATATTATTTTAATAAACTAAAATAAAACACAAAGCAGACTTTACAAACTTGACATTGTAAGCATTTGTAAAAAAAAAAAATGAAAAGTAACATGCTTTTTGACATTTTGCAATTTTTTTTTTAAATCAGCATGCTTTTTTATCATTATTATTATTTTTTTTTTTTGAAAATAGCTCTGAAAATTAAAACAAAAATGACAGTAATTTTTTATCATTAAATTCATTATATAATACTTACACCAATCAGTTGGGTCTCTCATAGTCTCTCTTTTGTTTATAAAATTAACAATTTCAACATTTACAGAAATCAAGTTCTAATTAAATACTTAGCGCTATTTACAATGCATGTGTCTTTTTTTTCAAATTTAATATTTTAAAATTGAAAAATTTAAATAAAATAAAAAATTCAATAAAATGGACAAAATTTAATGAAATTGAAAATAATTAACTATTCTATTATTAACTATTTTTATTTCATATGAAAAGTTAAAAACACTTTTAGAAAAAATTTTCAAAAACATTTTAAATTAATTAATTTTTAAAAAAATTTTAAAAAATGTAATTTTTAATATTTTTATTATATAAAATAATTTTTTTATATTATTATTTGAATTAATTATGTAATTTTATAACTAATTATGTGATTTATTTGTAATCATGCAATTTGTTAATAATTATAAATTAGTGTTTTTTGTGTTATTAATTTTGAAATTAATATATGTGATTTTTTTTTTAATGAATTATTAATATAAAAAAAAATATTAAACACCGATTGAAAAATTTTATTTTTTAGAATTTCTTTTATAATTATTTTTAAGAAAAATTAAGAATTAATTATTATTTGAATGAAATTATTAATGAACTATTTCTTTAATACCAAAAAAATATCAAAATTAAAAAATTAGATAAATAAAATAAAAATTAATTTGAAAAAAAAAGAAAATGATTTCGTAAAAATGATTTTGTAGAAAAAAAAACTAATTTATTAATATTGTGTGATGGAAAACTGATTGAAAATTGCAATGCAAATTAAAGTGCCACTAGAAAGCAATGAAAAAACAAATTTAAATTCAAGACATTTCTAGGCGAAAAGCACACGTGAGAAAGGCAAAAAACAAAAAAAAAAAAAAAAAAAAAAAAACTTTTTATTAAAGGATAAAGTGGATGACTGCCAAACCAGTATTGATTTATTTTTTCCCCAATATATTTTTGTGCATAAAATTTACAAAAAAGCTGAAACTACTTTTTTCTAATTCTTTGTAAATAAAATATAACAATACCTCTCGAAGGTTTTTTTTTTTTGGGAAAAAAATTAATGTAACTTTTATTTTCTTTCTCTTTGAAAATTGTTTTTTTTTTAAATTTTTGTTATAATTTTTTTCGTCTAAATTAAATTTTTTTTCAACTAATCTGAAATAATTTCTTTTTTTGAAGGAAAATTTTTTAAAGAAACACATTTTTCAAAGTTGAATAATTTTCATCTGTTAATAGAAAAAATATTTCCTTTGGGAATGAGAAAAATTTTCTTATAATCAATAGAATCGTTTTCTGTGATTGAATTATTATTAAATATATAAAAAGTAAAGAAATTTTTCTTAAAAAAAAAAAAATTCAAGAGGTATCCATTCCCTTAGTTTAATAGCGTTTCATTAAAGCAAGCCACGTAGCAAAAGCAAATATATAGAAAATAGAAACGACGAGCAGTGCGTGACCAGTCGATTGCAATGCGCACGAAACTTAAAAAAAAAAAAAATTCTATTATATAGAACAAAAAAAAAAAAGAGAGAAAAATAAAAAGTGCTCCTTGCCTTCGCCCATTGGTATCATCTGTTTTTGGTTTGTGGAAGCGAAGTAGATTAACGCTCGCTGCTGGATCCGCTAAGTCTCTGAAAATTGTGCGAGTCATGCGAAAAAAAAACTAATCTATAGTCTTAAAAAAGTTAATATTGATTATATCAAATAAAAAAAAAAAAAATGTCAAGCAAGTTTTTTTATTAGTTACGAAAAATGTGCTCGTAATTATTTTAAATCAAAAAAGAAAAAAATAATAATCAAACGGACACAAATTCTCTCAAAAAAAAAATCAAATAAATAATTATTACTCACGATTCACCAATGTTCCTCGATGTTCTACCACCTGTAATAAATTATATTTTATTTATTTTTTCCGTTTGCTTAAATAAAATTCAAGTTTTCCTTTTTTTAAATAAAATTAATTTTGGCGAGGAATTTTACTAAAAATAAAAAAAAATTAAGAGTAAAAAATCAAATTGTATTTAAAACAAATGTTTTATTTCAAAAATCATATAATACCTAAGTATAATATCATAGCGATGAATGAACTTATAATTATTACATACAGCTCTCTATATATTAGTTTTTTTTTCATTTGAATTCTTAGATTAACTCTCGCCTTATCGAGTTTGTATCTACAAATTACAGATACAAAAAAAAATGCTTTTACCCTTTCATTCGTGTTAACATGTTCGCTTACCTATCACTCCAATAATAATAATCGTTCAAAAAATTTTTTTTTTTTTTTTAAATCTAAAAAGCGATTTCCGAACGAGTCTTATAAAAACTAATATTATATATAAATATATGAAAAAAACAGATAAAAAAAATTGCGGATTTCGCTTAGCCCTTCGGGTTAACGATTATTTTTTAAATTCTAAGTCTTGAAAATAATAAACATACGGGTTCGATAAAAAAAAAATATTTTCTGATCGAACTATGTTGACTATAAAATAATTCTAATTATAAATTACTGATTAGAATTCTCTAATTAGAATTAAAACGGTAAAGTCATTTTTCCCAACAAATTATTAAAAAAAACGAAAATTTGATTTTGAAGTTTGAAAATAATAAACGAACCAGTATGTTTATTTTAAACTATAATTAAAAAAAAAGTGATTATGATTTCTGTCCCTGAACTAGTTATGTATATATATATATATTTATATTTATGTATAAAAAGTAAAAATTGGAATTTAGGTGAATTTTGCGTGACAAAAAAAAATGTAATTATTTTTGAGAGAACACCAAATAATTTAAAGTAATTGTTATTATCTATGCTTATTATTAACATAAATATATATATATTTTTTTTATATTTATATATTTATATACTCCATTGTATGGCCAACGATCATGCTTTATCTTTTTTAAATATATTATATAAGTCATCCTTCCGATGTATATACGAGTTTTACAAACTTTCGTTATTAAAAGCCCGCGAGTTACGAGCTTTTTTTGTATTTTTTTTTTTTTTTTTTTTTTTTTTTTTCATCATCATCATCTAAATGTCAAAAGGAATTGACTGGACACGCGCCTTTAAGTTTACGAATAAAAGCATAACGTCGTAAGCATGACCATCGAATGTTAAGTAATTAGTGTTTACAATAATAGATAAAAATCAATTACAAAATAAGTAATATAATATCAATTACCACAATAAATTTTTTTTTTTTGTACATTAAACGTATCCTGCGTAAAGTATTTTTTTTTAACGGTTTGTATTTTTGTATCTCATTTTATTAATATTTAATTTAACGGATTTTTTGGGGGGAAAAAAATGCGAGTATTGGCAGTGATTTTGGACCTTTTTGTATCGAAAAATTCCTTGAGAAAAAACTTATCGCGCGTTTTATTTTTAAAAAGTAGAATGTTCATTGTCCAGTTTTGTATTTTGATGTTTTTCATCTCAGACTTTTTTTTTTTTGTTATTTTATCATAAATTTTTATTTTTAAAGACGGTTTTTAAAATTCTAAATTTGAGATACAATTTCCGTGTCTTAAATAGTGTTTGTTTTTTTTAAAATTATTTTCTTAGACTTTATTTTATATAAGATTGATATTCAGATACGAAGATGCGAAATTTTTTTTTTTCAATGGCTATAAACAACATCCTGATTGTGAATACGTTACAAATACCTATTTGGTAATTAACACTCACATATTATATATATATCTATATTTTTTGTAGTGTGCTATGCACATTACACGTTGTTGAATTAATCATTAACTTTTTTTTTATTCTTTTTTTTTTAAGTAAAACATCACTCTGATTCAAATAGTGTTCTTTTTCTCAAAAAGATTTGAGAGACAGATAACGACAGGTCTCTGGTACTTGTGATTACAAAATTGTTGAAATAAAATTTTAACAAGATGACCAAGTACACGGGACACAGTATATATCATATTTTTTTTTTTTTTCAATCTCATATCGTAGTATTTATAATATTTTAATATTTATATATTTATATATATATTCAATATACAACACGCAGTAATAATGGAAAATTTAATTGCCGGCGAATTTGTTAAATCGAAAGCAAATTTGTCGACAATTATTTTCCATATATCTCATTCGTTTTTTTTCTTTTTTATTTTATATATATATATATAAAAAAAAGGTGTGTGAAATCAAAATTCTTTGTCTAAATAATAGAAGGGGATTAAAAAAAAAAGAAGTGCACAAAAATTGAGAAATTTGAAACTAATCGAAGGTGTGTCCTCTTACGTCATCTTTTTTCGTTTTTTTTTTTTTTTTTAACTGCAGCTATAAGTAAAAATTCACCTGTACAAAAGTACTTATTGTCGAAGGTAATAAGAAATACAAAAAGCTCACGGACTTCTTTTTTTAGTTTTGTTTTAATTTAAACCCGATCGTCCTTTTTTGGCGTTACAGGCAATAAATAAATCATTATATCGAGCGGTGCAAAAAAAAATTCGAAAAATCGTTAATACTAATATTAATCTATATGCTATTTTATTAAAAACAAAACAAAATCTTTTTTTTTTATAATAAATTTTTTGTGCAACTAATTAATAACTTATGTTCTAGAGAGATTCGAAATATGAGACGGTTTTTTTTTTGCGTTAATCACACTAAGTTATAGAAAATTGGATATAGCTGCAAAGTGATGAAAAATTTAGTTTTTCAAACAAACAAACAAAAAAAAAATTGATAAACATTTTATCAAATAAAGGAGATATAATTATTTTCAATAGAAAATTTTTTTTTTTTTAAGTTATAAAAAGGCGAGAGAGAGAAAAAGTCTTTTTTTGCATTAAGAGGCAAAAATCCTCTTTCGAAAGCTATCTTATGGAATGTATCTATGGTTAGGTTTTTCTTTCGCTTCTGTAAACCTAAAACAAACATCGATTTTTTTTCCCATTCTTTTTGAATATAATTTTGATTTTTCAAAAATTTTTACATTTTCTTTGGATTCAAATTTAAGTAATTTTCCGTATAGAAAAAATTTTTTTCATTTGAAAAAAATGTGATTTTTGTTAAAAAAAAAAAAAATAAAATATCAAAAAATCTGATTATATTCAAAATTGGGAAAATGTAGAAAAAATTTTCGATATTGCGTATGTTTCCCTATAGAAGTCGTTACAAAAATTTAACTATTTTTTTTTTTAGTTTAGTTTAGTGCTATTTAAATTTCTTACAAATTGCAAAAAGGTAAGAGTTGTATACGTTAAAAAGTTTTTTTTTTTTTTAATTGTGTAAAATCTAATTACGATTCATCGAAAAATCGTAATACGATTTGACAAAAAAATTGAAAGATTCTTTTTCTTCATAGTTTCAAAAATCTTTCATTTTTCAACTAAGAGAGAATTTTTCGACGAATTTTAAATTTACCCGATTTATTTACCCCCTTTCCCTATTATTATTATTATTATTATTATAATTATTATTATTATTATAATTATATCATATCGTCGAAAAACTGCAAGTAGTTTTTTTATTCTTTACAAATCTGTGTTAATACTTAAGTTTAATTTAACTAAATTATAGTTAAGGAAAGACCACGAAAGTCTCCGCACAATGTGGCGTGATGTCTTTTTCTCTTTTAACTATTTACATGTTCACGAATTGACGAAAAAAAAGAATTAGAGAAAAAAATTTACGTTCGGCTGCTTCGATTTTTCTATTTTCTCAATTCTTTTCTTTTGCATCATTATTTATCATCATGTCGTCATGTTGAAAGAAAAATTAATTAACTTCTCACACCCATGGTATGTACACTGTTTTTACTAAAAAAAAAAAAATAATTCTTTGAAAAAAAAATGTACTAGTGAATCGTAACAGACGAACGTAATTGCTGATCAAGAGAAATTCAAAATCACGACGGATGCCAATTAAAAAAAAAAAAAAAAAAAAAAAAAAAAAAACAATTATCAAAATATTAAAAAAAAATTTATAGAAAAGAAAAAAATTTCTTTTGGGCATTTTTTTTTGTCTATCAGCAATTTTGAAACGTCGTCACTGACTGGAGATAAAAAAAAAACAAACAAACAAAAAAAATTATTAAAAAAAAATTGTTGATTTTTAAACTGGCGTATCCGTTTTTTCGTCCTTTTTGTGCTTCATATCAGCACGTCCGTTGATGTACTCGTTGCTCGCGTGAATTGGATTCTCTTGGCCACCATGTGGGATTTTCTCGTTTTTGATGTAGGGGGAATCTTCGTGGTCTTCGTCATCATCACCGGGCGTAATATGCGCCTCACTTCCAGCGCCAACACCACCAGCAGCTTCTTCATCTCCACGGCGTCTCGCTGTAACAAGCATTGCCACGATCGGTCAAGGCACAAGTGTGGTTTTTTTGTTTTTTTTTTTTGTTTTTTTTTTCAATTAAAAATTAGAAACAAAATTATTAATTTTTATCACAAAATTTTTTTAGTAACCAAAATTAGTATTAACAGTGAAAAAATAATTTACAAAAAATTTGCGAGGAACAATATTTGTCAAAGCATTTATTTCGATTTTTAAATTTTTTATTCTAAAAAATTTTTTATTTTATTTTTTTTATTCTAGATTAAATTAAATTTTATTTATAAATTACATTTAAATAATTGCGAAAATTTTATAGAGAAATAAATACTTTGACGATTTTTTAGTTTTGATTTTTGTCCTTGGAAAATAATAATTAGAAATGAGAAAAATTTTTAAACACAATTTTTTTATATATATATATAGTGCAAAAGATGAAAATGATTTGGTTGCACTTTGTTAGAACATCATTTAGGAAAATTACTGTTTTTCCAATAAATAAAAAATTAATTTTTTTCAGTGATGACAAAAATTCTTACCATGTGAAAAAGCACATTCATGTAATATAAAAATGCATGCTCTTTTTTGCTTACCCCCCCGCAAAAAAAAAAATAAAAAATTTTTTGAGAAGTTTTTAACTCTCCTTAGATGAAAAATGATTTTAAAAAATTGATTTTTTTTGTAACCACGATTCTAACGAAAATAGGAAAAGAATTGAAGAAGAGAAATTTATTTTATTCGAAATAATCGATTAATAAAAAAAGGGCGGTGTTTCAATTTGCTTCTTACCTCCAAAAGGAAAAACACCAACCGTAGAATTTTTTAATTTAAAAATAATAAAAAAAATTAAAATTCCATTTTTTGGTACAAATAAAAAAAAAAATATTGGTTAAAATAATAATTTAAAAAATTTTTTAATACTGATAATTTATCCTGATTTTTTGAAAACTTTTCGAAAATTAATACACTTGCAACAGATTAATATTGGAAAAAATTAATTAACTTGTTTAGAATACTGAAAACATGTTAATATTTTTTTTTTTCAGTAATATTTGTTAGAAATTATTTGAAAGCATTAATATTAATTAATTAGTGAATATATTAACAGTTGTTAATAAAGATTAATAAGTAATGAGTAAATTAATTAAAATGTTACAATGAATATACATTGAGAATTTATAAATAATTAATGAGAAATTGGAAATTCAGTTTTAAATTTTTTATAAAGATAACATTTTTTGTAAATTATTAAAAATTAATTTAAAAAAAATTAAAAAAAAGTTTTTAATTTTTTATAAAGATAAAATTTTTTGTAAATTATTAAAAATTAATTAAAAAAAAAAAAAATTGGATAATAAAATCCTAAATTGAAGTGAAATAAAGAAAAAATTTTCTAAATTACAAAATAAAAATAGTAATTAAAAATAAAAACAAAAATAAAAATAAAATAAAAATAAAATTGAATATTAATTAATAAAAAGGGAAAAAAATCTTTAAGAAAACATTAAAGGAAATAAGTATAGCAAAAATGAAATGAAAAAAGTAAAATGTATCAAATAGATGATTCAGTTATTGTATTAGTTTCTGTATTGTATTCTCATCAGTAGTTACTGTATGATTCTATATATATATATATATATATATATATATATTGGAAGGTGAATCAGTTTATCCATTTGTCCAAAAGCTGCTGAATAGAGCACTAATCAGTATGATAAACAGATTGACTTATTGTAACATTCACAGGCATTTCATTGGCACTAAAACGTATCAGTCGAAGCGTATGAGAATTGTGAGTAAATGTAAAGCAACTTGATCATGATGATGTGGCGCATCTATTCAACAACAATATTGCTTCTAATCAACATTGCCGATAGAATAGAAATATAAAGCGAGAATTTCGAATCATGCTTGAATTATTAGATAATATTAAAATGAAATTTAATTTAAAAATTTGATGTTCGATAATTGAAAAATTAAATTAAAAAAAAAAAATTCAATTCGAAGTGGTCCACACTTGCCTTCGCCGATAACGGTTGCTTGTTACTCTTTTTTCAGGACAATTTTTTTTTTTCTATCTCGAATCGTCGTCCGTTGTTTCATTTGTTTTTCAATTATACAAGTACCTGATTAGTACATGCAGAATAATTGTATATAAATAAAGAAAATATAAGCTATATTAAGAGAAGCATGCATCACATTCTTCATTCTATTTTCGACGTTTTCTTTTTTTTTTGGAAATTGATCTACGGCTATTATTTTTCCTCTTGGCGCAAGTTGCGAGGTAGTAGAAAATGCAAAATAAATCCTCAGAAACACACCGTTTCGAATTGTTTACGACGAAGGTTATTGCGATAAGTTTTCTTTTCTCTCAAAACTTGAGATTAATTATTCAATGCAATTTTTGGGTGAAACTTTCGTTTTTTTTTTTTTTTTTTTTTACTTTTTACGGGAAAAAAATTTAGAAAACAAATTTTGATGAAAAAAATTGAATTTTTTGTTTTTATTAATTATTAAATGAATACGAATTGCAATGTGAGAAAATTAATTTATGATCCGGGATTTTTACATTTTCTATTATAAATTAATTTCGTCAAACATTCCATAATTTTTTCGTTTTTTGTGAGTGAAAAATATTTTTATAAAAAAAAAAAAAAAAAAAAAAAAAATGCTGCAAAAATTCCATGCTGGATATTGACGTTATTTAAAAAATTTTATACATGGAACAATAAATACTAAGGGACATAATTATCAGTGACATAGCCATATAATTAATTTTTTAAAGAGAATATTCACTTTTTTTTAAAATATAATTTAGAATTGAAATAAAAAAACCAGAAAAATTAAAATACAAATTTTTTTTACATAATTAAAACATTGAAAAAAAGGAAGTATTTTTTTTTAATAAATATTTTCTATTAATTAAAAATAAAAAAAAGTAGAGAAATTTTCTTTTTTTTTCAATGTTATGTCACTGATTTTCTAGTTTAAAAATATTTTTACACACTACTTATTAGAGTGGTCCAAAAAAATATCTTGGAAATTTTTAATTGATTTTTAAAAATTCTTTTTAATCTTTAGATTTTTTGAATTTTTTTTTTTTTGAACCATTCGATGTATTTTGGATGAGTCGGACAAATATTGTAAGATGTGATGGAACAAAAAAAATATATATATACATGATTGCGATTAAACAGCGCGAGCATATTAAATTAAAAGGGGTTGCTGTCTGAGGTGACTTACCCCTGGACAGTGTTTTGCCTAGTACATGGAATCGCACGGTAAATGTTGGTGTTTCTCCATTGTCTTTACTTGGCCCGACTTGCATGCTGTCCTATCGTTTAGCGGCACAACACACAAGACATTGTATACATAAAAGTAATAATAACTAGCAAAAATCGACGATTAAAAAAAAAAATACCCAAATCATTAATTTTAATTCTACTTCTCAAATTTTTATTATATTTAAATTATATTCCAATGTCTCGTTTTTCTCATTTATTTTTTTTTCAATAAATAAAAGAAAAATAATTTTACCAAAAATTTTTTTTTTTGCATTAAATTATTATCGTTTAAAAATTTCAATTTTTATAGCTAAAAACAGAATTTTTTATTTAAAAATCAAAAATAGAAATTTTTTTCTAATTTTTTCTCCCTTTTTAAGAATTAAGACTTGAGAGAAAGTTGAATAATATATATATAAAAAAAGCTCACAATAAAAACTATCTATGGATAAATTATTTGTAAATTTAAATAACGGTGTCTTTTTTTTTCTCTTTCTATGCAAAAATAATGACACAATATGCACGTTTAACGAGAGCAGCACACTTGCGAGATAATTTGGTATTCTCATCACAATTTACCTGCAGCTTGTATAATTTTTTTTTTTTTTTTTTTTTTATATATAGAGAGCTGAGAAATTATTCAGGGGGAAGAGAAAAAAAAATCTATACGTAATATCAAAAAAGTTAATAGAGAATCAATTTTTTTTTGTCACGTTATTGACACTCACCTGCAAAGCACCAGCGACCAGTTGCACGGGCAAATATGACGAGGAATATTGCGAGAATTAAAATCACCACTCCTATAACGATTCCAATAATTGATCCAGCGTCAAGGTCTACACCTGAAAAATTATAGAAGAATTTTAATTACTTTGCGGACAAAAAAAAAAAAAAAATTATATCCCTAATGAACAATTTTTACCATTTTGAAAATTATTAATGTAAATTATTACGTTCATTGTGGAAAAAATGTTTCTTTTCAAAAAGGAAAAAAAAATTTTAAATTAGAAAAATTTGTTTTCAATTAATTTTGTGGTTTAATTTTTCTTCATTCATTGAAATTAAAAAAAAAGATAACTAGCGAAAAATTAGCACAACAAACACGATAGCTTTTTTTCAGACAAAATTTTTCTTTTTCAAAGCAAACATTAAAAAGCTTGTTAAAAATAACGTTAACAAAAAAAAATTAAATAAATAAAAGAAATGACAGGAAAAAAAATTTCCTGTAGAAAATCCTTTCTTTTTTTTTGCAAAATCTGCGAAAATTAATAACACTGCACACAGAGATAAAAAGTTAATTAAACTATAGAAAAAAATAGATAAGCTCACAATGAAATCTTTATTTAACTTTGAAAAAAAAATGCAATTCAATTAAAAACCATCCCAACGATTTTGATTATATTTTTCATTGTGTTCTCATCTGAGTCTTCAAAAGGCTTTTTTTTTTCTCTCTCTCTCTCTACTTGTGAAAATATGTTTCATTTCTCTACATGAAATTTTCCTGTGAAAATTATGTTCACTTAAAAAAATATTGAAAATTTTATTTTAATTATTAAATTAAGACGTAAATAAATTAATTTACAATTTTTCAGGCGCTAAAAATTAAATATATTATAATTAAATTAATTTATAATTTAATTAATGATAACAATATATTTTTCTGTTATATAATTAGTATTTTGTAAAAAAATTAAATTGTTAAAAAAAAAAAAATTGAAAAATTATTTTTCACACGAAACTTTCATACAGAGAGTTATAAATGCTTGGAAATAAAATTGAAAAATGACATTACCTAGTGCGTGCATGTGTTCGGAGAGCTTACCATAGAAGTGACTTAAGGGTCCTGCGTGAGCATGCGAAAATTTGCCATTAGACAAAATCTCGAAATTTGCTCCGAAAAACAATTAATATTGTCATAAAAATTTTATCGCAATAAAAATAGATTTTATTTACTTATTTTTTCTTAAAAAAAATTTTCCATTTTTTTCTTTAATCGCTAAGACAGTGTTTTTTTTTTTATTAGAAAATCAGAATTTTTTTTTTCGACACTGAAATTTTTTATTTTTAGTTTAAATTGACTTCAATTTTCTAAACATTTGATAATAGTATTAAATTACCTAATTGTTAATAATTTAAATTAATAATTAATTTTTTATTATCAAATAAATATTTTTCTAAGTAAATTCGTGTAAATATTTTTAGTCACTGTTACTGTTACTGTTAGTCACTTATTGTGAAATAAGTGGTGGAAATATTTTTTTGAAAAAGTGCCGAATTGTGAAGAAAAGCAATTTTTTGTATTTGCGTCAAAAAAAGTGATTTCTGTGCATCACATTGAATAGGGATTTTTTCTATGAAAGCAAAAGAAAGAAAAATTCATTACCTGGTGGTTCAGCAGAAGTGGAAATTTTGATTTCATAAGTTTCAGTTCCTTCATTATTTTTAGCATTTAAAAGATATCTCTTTTCGGTGTCACTTTTTTGTACGCTGTCAATTGTCAAAATTGCGGTCCATCTTCCTTTTCCCTGAAAAAAAATTGATTTGATTAGATTTCGTTTTTTGATTTTTTCTCACATATTTGTTTTTAATAAATATTATTTAAGTGAATATTTCTTGTGTAGAAATGAAAAGAAGGAAAATGAAAATTAAAAATAAGTATTCAATAATGGAAATTAAATTAGCATGGAAAATATAAGGTTGCGCTACGTCACTCTTGACTATTTTGGACTGACATTTAAAACTATTGTTTGAATCCAGTGGAATTTCATTACAGTCTCACGAGAGGGTTTTGGAGTTTCACACACGACGACAGGGACAGAGTAGAAAATACGAGAATTGATACGGACTAAGGAACACAAAGAGAGAGAGAGAGAGAGAGGCAATATCAAATTTCAAGTCCCAACTTTATTCACATAGAGACAAGACTGTATTGTCAACCACAGGAATAAAAAAAAGGAAACTAAAAAGAGAATTTCAAATAAGAATTGACTGTTTGAATTTCAATTGTATCGAAAGAAGAAATTTTACTTACAGCTTCAATGGGAGTGTTTGTCTGAAGTCGATTTGTCGAGTCCGCGGCTCCTGCTTGAATTGATTCCGAATCCACGATCCACGTGAAATAAGGTTGAGGATTTGCCTCAATGGTCACGTTCACGACTCCTTGTTGTCCGACGACATATCCAAAACGCTCCTTCACAATTTGTGGTTGAGGTGGGACTATGGAAAAATAATTTTCATTGACAAAAATCTTTTTTTCTTCTATTTTTTTCATAAAAAAATATTAATTACCAAATGAACTATGGAAAAATAATTTTCATTGACAAAAATCTTTTTTTCTTATATTTTTTTTAATAAAAAAATATTAATTACCAAATACCAAAAAAAAAACAAAACATTAAAATTTTCTTAAAGAATAAAAAAATAATCAAAATAATAATTAGAATTTAGTAAAAAAAAATTTGAATTTGAAATAGAATTCCAAAAAAAGAAGAATAATGTAAATTTATTTTGTGGTTTTCTTTATATATATATACTTACAGGTGACATCGAGAGTCATTTGTGATTCTAGTGGTCGATCTAGAGCAATGTGAGTGGCAATGCATTTTACTTCTTTGCCATGATCGGTCCATTCTAAGCTTCTCGTGACGTTTTGCATACCCTGATCCGATTCTGAATTTCCAAAGTAAGACCTTTCTTCGCTACTCAATTTCTCATCCCCTGTGGGAAGAATAGATTTTCATTTTAATTAAATTTCCATTAAACATTAAAGTTACATTAAATATATTAAATTAATAAAATTCAACTAAATTTAAATTCTATATTTATTTTTCTCAATTTTATTATAATTATTATAAATATTTCTTTCATTTCACATTAATTATATCAGTGGTAAAAAATAATTTTTTTTTTCCTAGCTAAAAAAAAATTTTTTTTTTTATTGATTTTGGAAAAAAGAAACTCACCAAGATAAATGCTGACATTTGCTGATGGTTTTCCACCAAGTGCACTGCAGCTTATCTCCAATTTTTCCCCTCTTTTGTAACTGCGAATACCACTTGCGCTTGGACTCAATTGAAGTTGTGGTTGTCGAGGTGGTCCTGTAAATTAAAAAAATTTGTAGATTATATTTTTTTTAATATTACAAATGCAATTTATAATTAAATTTTCAGTTTTTTCATTTAAGATTTACAGAACAAACAAGAAATTAATTAACAATTAAAAAAAAAAAAAAAAAGATTTTCCAAAACAAAATTTCTATGCGAATTTAATTACAGAATAAATAAAGGTAATAAAATTGAAAATTTTCTGATAATATAATAAAATAAGGGGAAAAAAAACAAGTAATTTTTTTTTAATTGAATAAAAATTGCAAATTAATTGAAAATTAATTGATAAATTAAAAAAAAAATTAATAAATTTTTAAAAAATTAAAAATTAATAAATTTCAAAAAGAATTGAAAACTAATTGAGAAATTAAATAAAAAAAAAATTGAAAAACTAAAAAAGAAGAAAATTTTTTTCACTCACTTGCAATGACAATTTTTGTCTCTCCTGTCGATTCGTAACTACTGCCCTTTGGTAAAAGTGAACATCTAAAGAGACCATCGTTACTTTCTTTAATTCTTGAGATTAAAATATCACAGTCTCCTTTATCGAGTCCAGTACCAAGATATTTAATATCACCACTCATATAATTTTCAGTATTTGCAATCACCAATGATCCTTCATTTGGAATTTCAATTCGACAATGCGTTAATTGTGTTGGCATTCGGCATCGAATTCGTAAACTGTCACCAACTCGTACTGCAGCTTGATTTTTCGGTTCTATCTCAACTTTACCACCCAATTGCGCAGCTGAAAAAAAAAAACAACAACAAATTAATTAATATACAAAAAAATAAAATTTTTCTTAATTATATTTTTAATCATTAAATTATTATTAATTTTTTTAGCAAAAAATATTTTTTTATTCATTAAATTATTATTTTTTTTTTTTTACAAAAAATATTTTTTTAATTAAAAAAAAATATTTTTAATAAAAAAGAAATATTTTTTTAATAAAAAAAAAAAATTTTTTTTTATTTATTTTAAAAATATATATTTAAAATGTCAATGAATCTTTGCAGTGGAAGATTTTTAATTAATAACTTGATTATTAAATCTGAGAGCTAATGGTAGTTTTGAAATTTTGTCCTATGACTAAAAGTTACATTGTATTTTAATTGAGAATGTCAGGGCTCGATAATTAATTATCACGATGATATTATAGACGAGGCTTGACAAAGGGAATTTCATATGTTAAGGAGAGAGAGAGAGAGGGGGGGGGGGAATTTTATCGGTACACTAACCTAGTTATTAAAATCTCATCAACAATGTTCCACATTAGAAGATTAATTATCAATAGTACTATAATAGTAATTTCTTTTACATAATAATAATAATAATAATACTAATAATAATAATACTACTACTACTACTACTACTACTACTACTACTAATAATAATAATAATAATAATAATAATAATAATAATAATAATAATAATAATAATAATAATAATAATAATAATAATAATAATAATAATAATAATAATAATAATAATTATTATTACTATTATTATTATTATTATTTTATATTTTGTAAAAATAATTTTTAATGTAATAATTTATAATTATGATTGTTATTTTAAAAATTAATATCACTTTTTTCAGTTTGAAAATAATAATAATTTTAGTAAATTAAATTTTTTTTTTAATTTACCCCCTATGAATTTGTAATTAAATGAAAAAAGAATCACCGGAAAAATGAGTTTTCTCGGAAGACGTGTGCGGGAAGAGTTGAAGAAAAAAAAAAAATGATGAAGTAAAAGGGTTATGGTGCTGGGCACATTTTTTATTCCCCGGGTCCCAGGACAAATAACAGTCGAGGTAACTATCCAGAACGTTGAATGAAGAGAACAGAACTGGAAGGATATGTTTTTTTTTTCATTTTGTAAAAAAAAATAAAGTGAAAAAAAATATGGGAAATGAAATATTTGATGAGGTATATGAGTGCGAAAAAAAAGAATATTAAAAAAAAATGAATTTTTCAAGATCAAAGTACTTTTTCCTCTATATTTTGTTTATTATTTATTTTTTTGTATTTTTTGAAAACAAAATTTTCTCTGTTTATAATTAGGAAAATTATTATTCAATGTTCGGTAATTTATACTAAATATTGATTTTAAGTAAAATCTCGAATATATATATATATATATACATACACAAATCATCGCATCTGTTACTGTGGTTTTGTGCTCACATTAGATCGTGACGTCGCGTCGTCTCGATAATGAATTGATAGCTTCAAAATTTAATTAGAGAGTTACGATTCAATGATTTATTTTACTTTTTGTTTTCTCTATTTTCAGATTAAATTTTTTTTTTTTAATTGTTTCGTTATTTTTTTTTTTTTATGAATTTACCATAAATTATTAAATCCGCAGTATTTTCAAAGTTTACACATTTTGCATGAAATTGATTTAATCCAATTCGCTGAACAGCATCATCATTCTTATCATGAATAACACGTCATCGATTTGTTAAATACATTTAATATTTCAGTGAATTTAAATAAATCAATAATAATAAAAAAAAAATACGATAGGAATAATTTTAGCTGTATTGAAAAAAAAATTTATTTAATTCAAATTTACTCGATTACTTGACTAAAATAAATATTTACTTGAACCAAATAATTTTTTATTTTGTATTAAATAAATTTCGAAACAATAATTTTTGTATTTGAAACAAATATCTCAAATAATAATTATTTGATACAAAGAAATAATTATTTGATAACAATAAATAATTGTTTGATACAAATAAATAATTATTTGATACAAATAAATAATTTATTTGATACAAATAAATAATTTATTTGATACCAATAAATATTTATTTGATATAAATAAATAATTATTTGATATCAATAAATAATTATTTGATACAAATAAATATTTATTTGATAATACTAAAGTAATCGAATATTTGAATCAAATAAATTTTTTTTTTCCCAGCGCATAATCAACGAATTTAGAAGTAAAAAAAAAAAATTTTTTTCCTCCTTTCACATTATATTTATTTAAAACTGAAGTTTTAGGATGAAAAACAATTGCATCCTCATTTATGGAGTTTATCTTTGTAATTAAAAAAAAAATGTCGACACAATTTTATTTTTAAATTTCTTAAAAAAAATTTTTTAGTTGATGCGAAGCAAAGTCGGCATTAAAATTTAATCTAATAAAAAAAAGTTTCCCTTCGCTAGAGAAGAGCTACCTGCCCAGACCAATTATTTTCTCATTACAACACTTCGGTGTGTAAACCTTCATTTCTAACTTTGTTGATATTTTTGTTTTTTTTTTCCTACCCTCTTGGCAAAAAACAAATGCAAAATATGAAAAGAAGATGAAATTTTTAGAAAAGAGTTTTAAAAACAAAAATGTGAAACAATAACTTTTAGTTAAATTTTCTTAAAAATAAATAATATTTTTATAAAAAAAATAATAATAATTTTTATATAATAAAATTATTTTCAAGAAATTTATTATTTTATTTATTTAAATAAACAAATATAAAAAATTGAAAAACATTTTTTTATGCAATTAATTTATTTATTTAAATGAATGCAATTATTTTCTTTTTTTTAAATTGAGAAATAAAAGTTTTTTTTCATTTTCAAATTTTCATTAAATATATATGCAAAATGGCATTGTTTTCGAAGTTTATATATAAAATCGTGAGATTTTCCCATGGGGTATATTTTATTTTTAAAAAGAAAATACCAAATTCGATGCTTAAGCATTCAGAGATTAAAATTCTACAGCAAAATCGTCCATTTGAGGCGACTGTATTTGGCTCTTAGTTGAAAATCGTTTCGGTAAGTTGGGCAAACGAGAGGATTCCCCAGGCACAATAATCCCCCGTTTTTGGTTTGATATCTACTGTAATCTGAATTTCCCGGGGAAATTTGCAATTTTCCACACTGGCCTTGACTAAATATTCAATTGAATTTTTTCAGCGGTTTTTTATAAGAAAAAAAAATATAAACTCTTATTTATAAAATTATAATTATAAATTATATAATTATAAAATTATTATTATTATTATTATTATTTTTTTTATAAATTATAATTATAAAACTATAATTATAAATTATAATTATAAAACTATAATTATAAAATTATAATTATAATTATAATTATATATAATTTATTATATTCAAAAGTTAATATTTATTTTATTATATAGGTATTATAATTATAATTTATAAATGTAATTATAATTTACAGATTAGTCGGCTTCTTGTTAATTTTTCGTCTATTGTAAATTTGTAAAATTGGACGTAAATAAAAAAAAAATGCGTGCAACAGACAGTGTAGAAAATTGTATAAAGAGATAAAATAGGATTTAAAATATTTGAACAATTTAATATTTTGAAAAATAAGAAAATTCATGTCCTGTATATTTTTAATTTTTTTTCCAAGCATGAATATTACATTCCATGAATTCTTCGTTCCGGAGTTTTAATTCCCTGATGCGGAAGTTAACTTTTTTTTTGTATTTTATATGTATATATATATATAGAACAAGTAACACGACGAGAAATAATGAGGAAAATATATTCTTAAATATATATATATATATATGAACCCAGTAATTGTTTTTAGCCGTTTTAAAAATTTAAAAAAAAAATTGTATAATTTTGAAATTTTTTTCTACTTAAATTATTTGTGAGATTTTTATTATACAAATTTTAATTTATTATTTTTTATTTGGAAAATTAATTTTTTTTTTTCATAATCAAAAGTAAATATATATACTTTTCATTAAAATTGTATTTATTTAAATAATAATGGAAGTGTAATTTTATTGTTGGAAGCTTGACGATGGGAAAATATAAAAGAACTTTTGTGTTTCATGGGAAATTTCGAAATAACTAAATACGGTTAGTTCAGTTGTTCAGTGTACCGAAAGTGCAACGTTAACAGGGAATCAGGGTGGCGTGTAAACACATGATGTCACTGAAAGCATTGCAGATTTAGAGATGCCACTTTCAAAAGTCTCATCCCCATAGGAATGTCCAGTGGTTTTCACTGTGAGAAACTTCCTTCGTATCCTATATACATTACGTCAGCGTTTCTGGACCAGTCAATAATACAACAAAATGCCTTTTGTACTTTTCTTTCTTCTCAAGTATTTCCCATTCTTTTCAAATACCCGTATTAATAAAAAAAAAAAATTATTCCAGTATTTTTTATTTTATTTTTTTTTTTTTTGAATTTTTTTCTATTTATTTTTGTATTTGGCGATTTTAATTCACTCAGAAAAAAATTCGTTTGAAGCAACCAAATTTTGGTTAAATCAACAAAATAAATGCAGTTAACCAAACATTTGGTTGCATAAACCAAACGTTTATTTAGCTCAATCAAATTTTTTTTTTGTTCAAAAAATTTATTAAAATAAACCAAACAGTTATTTAGATCAAATAAATATTTATTTGAATTAAACAAAATTTTGCTTGAATTAACCAAAAAAAATTGGGTAAATATAAAAAAATGGTACATTTAGTTCAAATATATCTTTTTTCTGAGTGAAGGAATTGTAAAATCTAATAAATAATATAATTGAAGAGAAATGGTTTTTTTTTTGTTGCTGTTTCTTACAGGAACATCAAATTCGCAACTGCACCACTAATGTTTTATTTTCCCATATAGAAGAAAGGGGCTTGGTGGGTTTCAGTTTAACGAGTCTTACATCGACGCTCAGGCGCTCAACGCCCATTAAAGAGTATAACTTTTAGTATTACTGCAGTGTAGAAGGCGCTTCGTAATTATTACACGGATTAATAATAATGAAAAGCTCTCTTCAATTCTTTTTTTTTTTTTAAAGAAATCCCTTATTTCTCCTTCTAGGAAAACTATTTTCTTTTATATTACCAAGTTATTTCTAATGAAAAATTTATAGTAATTTCTTTTACAAAAAAAAAAACCAAACAAAAAAATTTTAAATAGAAAATAAATGCTGACTAAATACTTATTAATTAGATGCTGACATTAAAATAAGCGATGCACTTTGAAGAATTAGTAAATATAGGTATTAAATCATCATGATGCATTGCGCTTATTTGGATTAGTAATAACTTCGACTCTTGAACGTATTTCTTACATTTGCTGACCGCAGCAGTTTTGCAATTCCGTAATATTAGAAATTCAACCAACCGAGAAAATTGGAAATCACAAATGGTGGTATATATAATTCTCAACTTGTGTGTTCATAAAAAAAAAAAAATTTTGTAGATCTCTATTCTATTCATTTCGTGATAAAATCTATGTTGGCGGCACTTACCGTCGATTATTATATCCTAACACTTATCGTTTTTGTCAATAATGCAAATTTATTACACAGAAATAGCGAATAATTAACAATAAGTTCAGTGAAAAATAATTACTGTAAACGGTAAGTGCAGGAAACAAAATTACCGTGTAAACTTATCGTCGGTAAGTTAGCTACCGTTTATGGTAGGTTCACTAGAAAATAATTACTATGGACGGTAAGTGCAACTAACAGTTGTTAAGTTTGTTTGCAGCACTTACCGTCAACAATAATTATACACTGAACTTACTGTCAACGGTAAGTTCTACCGTTTAGTAATTATTATATATACTGGACTTACCGTAAACGGTAGAACTTGTTACACTTACCGTCGACAGTAAGTTCAGTGAAAAATAATTACTGTCGAACGGTAAGTGCAGCAAACAACAGTTGTCAAGTTACTTTGCTGCACTTACCGTTTACAGTAACTACTATACACTGAACTTACTGTCAACGGTAACTATAACAAGTTCTAATGTTAATAAATTCAGTAGAAAATAATTACTGTAGACGGTAAGTACATCAAACAAACTTAACAAGTGTTGTTAGATTCACTTACCTTCGACTATAAATGTTCTTTGCTGCACTTACCGTCTACAGTAATTATTTTCTACTGGATTTTTTAACATTAGAACTTGTTATAGTTACCGTTGACAGTATGTTTAGTGTATAGTAGATACAGTAAACGGTAAGTGCAGCAAAGTAAACTAATAACTGTCATATGCACTTACCGTCAATAGTAATTATTTTCTACTGAACCTAAAATCAGGAGTAGTTACACTTACCGCCGACAGTGAGTACAGTGGAATATAATTACTGTCGACGCTAAGTGCAGCAAACAACAGTTGTAGGTTCAGTAGAAAATAATTACTATTGACGATAAGTGCATGTGACAGTTATTAGGTTACTTTGCTGCACTTACCGTTTACAATAACTACTATACACTAAACTTACTGTCCACGGTATCTATAACAAGTTCTAATGTTAATAAATTCAGTAGAAAATAATTACTGTAGACGATATGTGCTGCAAAGAACATTTATAGTCGACGGTAAGTGAATCTAACAACACTTGTTAAGTTTGTTTGATGCACTTACCGTCTACAGTAATTATTTCCTACTGAACTCATTAACGGTAGAACTTGTTACACTTACCGTCGGCAGTAAGTTTAGTGAAAAATAATTACTGTCGAACGGTAAATGCAGCAAACAGTTGTTAAAATTGCTGGCTGCATTTACCGTCAACAGTAAGTTCAATGAATAATATTTACAGTAGACGGTAAGTGTATCAAACAAATTTGACAACTGTTGTTTTCTGCACTTACCGTCGACAGTATGTTTAGTCGAAAATAAGTACTGCCGACGATAAGTGCAACAAACAATAGTTGTCAAGTTTGTTTGGATGCACTTACCGTCTACGGTACATATTTCCGACTGAATTTACTGTCGACGGTAAGTGTAACAAGTTATACCGTTAATTTTAACTAGAGGGTAAGTTTAATGAATAATAATTACTTTTTTAGACGTTAAGTGCAGTTACATTTTTTAATAATAGTTATTTTTTTTTATTTGATCCCAAAATTTCTATAGGGGAAAACATTTGGACATTGAATGCTGACAGATTTCAGAAAATCCGAAGAAGTAATATTTTTTCGTATCTGACCCTTGGTGAAATGTAAATTGGCATTGAAATAAAGGAGATCTCAATGGAAATTTAAGACGATTCGAATGGTAATTCTACATCATCAAGAAGTTCGAGGTTTTTTTTTTTTTACTGTTGGTGGAGAAAAGTTTGCGATTTCAGGAGGAATTGTGAATGTTCTTAAGGGAAAGACACCTACTTTTTTTTTTTTTTTTTGCAAAGTAAATGAATCCTTGAGAGATAGTTGGTCGAAATAATCTATCGACATAGCCGACACCCGGAAACTCAACTTGAAACTGTACGCAAGAGATCGAGAGAGAGAGAGAGAGTTTCGATGAAACTTTCCCCAGTGGCGACAAAAAGTTTATTGCGAGTAAACAGCATGACGCAAAGTTAGCAGTTTTAGCCACGTTGAGGTGCTCTCTCACAGAGAGACCTCGAAACTCCTTCTCGGTTGCCAATTTCATCCCCGACAGCCGCAAATCTCCACGGAGATTAAGGCCGGTTTACACGGCGCTAAATCAACTACTTCTTATATATGTATATATATATATATAGTACAGAAGCCACCCTTTCGTCTTTAGTGAAACCTATAAAGTAAAATCCATGTTAAATGATTTTCGCACACCTCGTGCGATGGTCCTCTCTCGTCTTGCTTTTCCCCACCATCACACATACATTTTCTTGTTCATAACTGATTTACTCACTGAATAACCTTACAATTGAATTATGTAAACTGAATTTCCTATTACACAACTATTGCCTTTCAGAAATAGGTACATGGTAATCTAAACTTCGAACTTTGCAAATTCCTATCGTCAAGAGGTCTCACGGCTGTGGCCACATCGTCTTAAATTATTTGCTTAGCTTATACCAACTTCGATAATGGAGTGCCTCCCTAAATAATTCAATCTTTCATGCCCAAATAGAAAAGTTACTTATTTAACCTTAACGCCAGAAAATAATTCAATTATATTTTACTTGTAACAAGACAAAATTTTTTCCCACCAAAAAAATTATATCGATTCTATAATTAAATAACAAAAAAAAATATATATATCTATAAAACAGAAAGTTGCTGATGGCAAAATTTTATACAAAAGTTTTGATTTTATTGCTTCATTTCTTTTCTCTCCCCATTTAAGTATATTTCATAATAAAGTTATGAAATCTAAGAATAAGAAAACATTCAAGTGTAAATATTGATTGCAAAAGTAGTCAGTAACAGATATACGAGAGACAAAAGTTTTGATGAGAATTTCGTAATCAAATCGTTATATCGGCTTCTCTTAAATTATATCATATTCTCTGTTAAAAGAATTTTTAAACATAATAATTAAGGTTGAATATTTTACGATAATAAAACAAATAGAAAACAAACTTAACAACTCTTGTTGCACTTAACGTCGACAGTAATTATTTTCCACTGAATTTCCTGTCGACGGTAAGTGTCACAAGTTCTACCGTTAATTAGTTCAGTAGGAAATAATTACTGTAGACGGTAAGTGCATCAAACAAACTTAACAAGTGTTGTTAGATTAACTTACCGTCGATTATAAATGTTCTTTGCTGCACTTACCGTCTACAGTAATTATTTTCTACTGAATTTATTAACATTAAAACTTGTTATAGTTACCGTTGACAGTAAGTTCAGTGTATAGTAGTTACTGTAAACGGTAAGTGCAGCAAAGTAACCTAATAACTGTCACATGCACTTACCGTCAATAGTAATTATTTTCTACTGAACCTACTACTGTTGTTTGCTGCACTTACCGTCGACAGTAATTATATTCCACTGTACTCACTGTCGGCGGTAAGTGTAACTACCATTGATTGTAGGTTTAGTAGAAAATAATTACTATTGACGGTAAGTACATGTGACAGTTATTTGGTTACTTTGCTGCACTTACCGTTTACAGTAACTAATATACACTGAACTTACTGTCAACGGTAACTATAACAAGTTCTAATTTTAATAAATTCAGAAGAAAATAATTACTGTAGACGGTAAGTGCAGCAAAGAACATTTATAGTCGACGGTATGTGAATCTAACAACACTTGTTAAGTTTGTTTGATGCACTTACCGTCTACAGTAATTATTTTCTACTGAATTTATTAACAGTAGAACTTCTTATATTTACCGTTGACAGTAAGTTCAGTGTATAATAGTTACTGCAGACGGTAAGTGCATCAAACAAACTTAACAAGTGTTGTTAGATTCACTTACCGTCGACTATAAATGTTCTTTGCTGCACTTACCGTCAGTAGTAATTGTTTTCTACTGAACCTGCAATCAACGGTAGTTACACTTACCGTCGACAGTAAGTACAGTGGAATATAATTACTGTCGACGGTAAGTGTAACAAACAACAGTTGTCAAGTTTGTTTGATGCACTTACCGTCAACAGCAAATATTATTTAATGAAGTTACCGTCTAAATTATTATTCACTGAACTTACTGTCAACGGTAAGTGTAACAAGTGCTACCGTTAAGTACAGTAGAAAATAATTACTGTAGACGGTAAGTGCAGAAAAGAAATCAATTCATTTCTTTATTATAAAATTATAATTACGGATATGTACCATCATTTTATATGTATATATTTATTGGTATTTGATGATCTTAAAGGAATTATATAAGCTTATTAAAGTGAAGTGTTGAAATCCCACTTGAAACGGGATAATCCAATAAAACAAGGCTATTTGGTATTTCCAATAAATAATAATTAACGGAAGAGTTACTACACGGCAAACAGAATTCCGGGGAGAAAGTTCATTTTCATCATATAGATGGGATATATATAGTCAACAGGAAATCCTATCGAACATCTCCTAACAGGGATGATATTTCGATGAACATCTCCGATAGCAATTAAGCTTTCTCGTACATTGAGATTTAAGATAATATGATGATCGTTTCAAGTTTGATTTTACTTAGAAAAAGAGAGTGTCGATTTCTTGGATTATTTTTAACAATTTTTTTTCTACTCTCTTTATAACCACTTTGCGAATTACCCAGTTTAAGTTTTTAATTTTTATACTTTAATTACTTTTATTCTAATAAGCGTATGATACAACACTTCAACTTTTATGGTTTTTACAAAAAAATTTTTTTACTCTCAAACTTTTCTTGCTTTTTACCTTTATGTACTTTTCATTCTTTGTATTATGATTTTAGTTTTTACGATTAATTATTTATTTAACAATTTTCTTTTTACCTATGTATGTACAAAAGAGTTTTTTTTTTTAATAAATCCGTATAAGTTTTGAAATAAATAAATAAATACAGTAAATTATTTTTTGTAGAATACAACAAAAAATCTAGATGATAAACGATATATATATTACAAAGAGGAGAGAAAGAGAGATGAATACGCGTAATGAAACAAAGAAATAGAGAAGGAATTTTCGATGGGATTGAAAGCTCCGTGAAAAGTGAATCGTCATAACTCTCAGCGTGATTTCATCGATGTAAGAAGATATCAAGAGATATTTTTCTTTCACAATCTACTTCAATGAAGTAATCTCACTGCTGGTATGCTTCGCCTTTTATGTTTTTTTTTTTTTTTTTTTTATCATCTAATGGATGGTTCTTCGGAGAGTGAATAGGTGCGCAAGTGTGCTTTCTTCAAGTGTCCCCAACGAGCGGAAAAATAAGAAGAGCAAGAAGCAAAAAAAAAAAAAAGAAAAAAAAATCATTGAACTACGACTCCCAGAACGAGGGAAAATTGCTGTTCAAGGAGGATTCAGGAATTTAAGCTTTCTACTAAAAATTAGAATTACACGACGCTAATTCTCTCAAGCCCGAATTTACAATTCTCTGGTTTCTTTTTTTTTAAACGTAGAAATTTTCTAGAAATTAAAATCAGGTTTTTAGTATTCCATTTTTTTTTCCAAATACTTTTTTAATATTTAAATAATGTGAAAAATTGAATAAGAATAAGAAAAATAATTTTTCTAAAAGTAAAAGAGTCTGATGGCTAAACTTGATGTACTAGGATACAAAAGTTTGGACAGAAATAGTGATCCTCTTTTTTTTTTGGATAGGATAAAGTGCTTGAGAAGGAATTTAGTGTCCCTTCTTATAAACCGCGCGTGTAGAAAGACGAATGTTCCGATCTTCTCAATCGCGAAACGAGCAGCGAACAGCAATAAATCTTTGATATAACGCTGTATCTTTCTTATTTTTCTCTCTTGAGACTTGTAAGGTCTTTTCAAAAAATTTCAACAACACTATTCGTTTAACTTTCTCATATACAGAAAAGATACAAGTTTTAAAATCAGTGTATCAATTCTAGAAGTTCTTTTTGTAGGAAACAGTTTTGCCTGTCATGAATTTAAGTCGACAAGTAAATAATTTGTTGTCTAGATAAAAAGGAGTTGCATAAAAACTACTAAAATAAATATAGAACAAAGAAAGGGATAAATAAAATGAAAAAAAAATGAAAAAGGGAAGGAAAAATAATGATTCATATTTCCCAATGACGGTATAAGTGCACTTTACAATATTTATAAAGGACGGTAAGTTCAAGTGAATGTAGTACCTGACATTGAATGCATTTGATAATATTTTAAAAAGGACGGTAAGTGTAAGTGATAGTATAAACAACTGACAGTAAGTGCGACGGTACTTAGAAAAGAGGGTAAGTGCAAGTGATGGTAGTAAAAACTGACAGTAAGTGCAATTAACAGTATTTAGAAAAGACGGTAAGTTCAAGTGACAGTATTACCTAAGGCACTTGATAATAATTCGAAAAAGACGGTAAGTGCAAGTGACGGTAGTAACAACTAATAGTAAGTGCAAATAAGTATATTTCGAAAAGACGGTAAGTTCATACGACAGTATTACCTAAGGCTCTTGCTAATAGTTCAAAAAGGACGGTAAGTGCAATTTACAGTCTTTAGAAAAGACGGTAAGCGCAAGTGGCAGTAGTAATAGCTGACAGTAAGTAAAACATTATTTAGAGTAGACAGTAAGTGCAAGTGACAGTATTAACAAGTGTCAGTAAATGCGACAGTATTTAAAAAAACGGTAATTTCAAGTGACAGTAGTAACAACTGACAGTAAATGCACTTGATAGTAATTAAAAAATACGGTAAGTGCAAGTGACAGTAAGTGCAATTAACAGCCTTTAAAAAAGACGGTAAGTTCAAGGAACAGTATTACCTAAGCACTTGATATTAATTCAAAAGGACGGTAAGTGACAGTGACAATAGTAATAACTGACAGTAAGTACAACATTATTTACAGTAGATGGTAAGTGCAAGTGACAGTACTAAAAAGTGATAGTAAATGCGACAGTATTTTAAGAAAGACGGTATGTTTAAGTGGCAGTATTAACAACTGACAGTAAATGCACTTGATAGTAATTAAAAAATACGGTAAGTGCAAGTGACAGTATTACCTAAGCACTTGATATTAATTCAAAAGTGCGGTAAGTGCAAGTATTACCTAAGCACTTGGTATTAATTCAAAAGGACGGTAAGTGCAAGTGACGGTAGTAACAATTGACAGTAATTAAAAAGACGGTAAGTTCAAGTGACAGTATTACTGAAGGCACTTGACAATAGTTCAAAAAGGACGGTAAGTGCAAATAACAGTATTTAGAAAAGACGGTAAGTGCAAGTGACAATAGTTATAGCTGACAGTAAGTGCTGTATTTTTTAAGGAAAAAAAATCAAGTTTTTCCCATAGTTAGAGGAGAATTTGAAATCGAAATTTGTTTCTATGTTGCTTTCCCGTTAGCCTTGCAGTGACGCAGTATTTGGAAGGCGTGGTCCGTATAGCCTGACAAACAATCGCGATCTCTGATGTAGATTTAAACGTACAGCAGTAACACCACCGTCACAGTGTGCCAATATCCGGAGCATTCGCCTTGTTTCCGGTTCACTTGGAATCCCTGACGAGCAACATTCTTTCTTCCGGCACTAACGATTCTATGTTACAAACCTTAATACGTCCCATTGATCAAGTAGCAAAGGAATCAAGTATTCTGACCATTCGTATAAAGCTCTAAATATATATATATATATATATATATATATATATATATACTATAAAAAGAATTACTCTAATTTTAATTAAGCACGATTTTCTTTCTTTTTTTCTCTAAAAAAAAACCAAAAATTTTCAATGGAAAAAAATATTTCCAAAAATATTTTATGTGATTTTTTTTTATTACAAATGAAACACGTAGGGGGGGTGGGGTGGGGAAAAAAGAGAAATAAATTAATTAAAACTGGATTCCTCTTTAACTGAACGTGGAGATAAAATGAAACAATTCTTTTTCTCCCTGTACTTTTGTATGACATGCATTGTCGCATGAAAGAACCTTTTTTTGCAATTAGAGGATAAAAAAAAAAAATTGTACGATTCATTTTAAACATTCTCTAGACCAAGGAATTTCTTTGTCGATATAGAAAGAGAATGAAAAATGAAAAGCTAATTAATTTTAATCAATTATTCGTTAATTCTAATAAAGAAATTCTTAATTTTATGCTCAGCTTTTATATTATTAGCATATAAAAAAACCCTTTTTTTAAAGATAGAATGTAATGAAAAATTTAAAATAAAATTTTCTATTATATGTATAATCCACATTTATTTAATACATTAGATTTCGTCCATCAACGCTAAGCCTCTTTACTATTATAATAAAATTTTATAATTAAACGTCTTGAATGATAATAAATGTAGGTCTTAAATCATTTGAATTCATATTCCGTAGATCAGATTTAGCAAAAGAGGAAAAAAAAAAAAATTATTTTCCCTATTGTATTGTAGTCTTATAATTCAAAAATATGCTCATTAATTAACGTTCCCATCTCTGTACATAGTGGCAATACATTATAAAGTATGGCGAAACGAGTACGTGCTTACAATATGAAATTAAATAAAGGAACTCTCTTTGCCAAGTTCATGGCCTTACCACTTGGCATAGTCATCTACATAAATTATGACAACATCGTTAAATATTATTTAGTCGATGTACTATTAAGATAATAAACAAAAAAAAAGTTTATACGAAACACACGTGAAGTTTATATCAAATTTTACATATTTTTTCATACATGAATTTAACATTAAAGTTCAAAAGTCAAAATTTCTATACTTAGATTATAATAGAAAATTGTAATCTTCGTCTCTGAAAGAAAGTGAAGAGTTTTTCTTAAAAAAAAAAAAAAAAAAAAAATGAAACTCAAATAATTTTATCGGAAAATAATTTGGATTTAAGTTTTTATCCAGAAGTTCAGGGGGCAATTTCTATTTCAACCATGTCTTCTTGTTTGATTCTCTTGTCGTAGGAAGAAATTTTGTGCACCTAATCCCACACTGACCTGATCTAAAATTCAAATCGTCGCGCAAGGAGTTGTACTTTACACGGTAAGACCTCAATTCCGTTTCGGGCCGTGGCGAACTAAGAGTTGAGCAGAAAATTGAACCTCAAGAGAGAGAGAGAGAGAGAGAGAGAGAGAGAGAGAGAGAGAGAAAGAGGAGGATGGGAGTAATTTAGACGCGGTGACTGCGAAAAGAACAAGTGAAAAGTCTGGGGAATAGGAGAAGAGGCAAACGTTGAAAAATCCTGACGCGCGTCGTCGTCTCGCTTTTACTGTTGAGGCTGCGGATCTCATTTAAACGTAGAGCACCAGTCTGGTCTCCTAATGAGGGGCTTTCTTTTCTTTTTATCCTTTTCTCTGTTTGCCGGCAAACTCTTTCTTTTTAACCCCCCCCCTCCCCCTTTTTTTCTCTTTTTTTTCTATCTCTCCAATGGCGAAAAGGTTGGTGTACCGGGATAACGTGAGGGTGTTGAATGTTATCATCATACCGCCAGATGTAGTCTCTCGGGGTGAGGCGAGAGAGCAAATGGGGGGAAAAGATACACCGGAACAGACCGGCATAATTAAAACTCGTACTTCACTGGCGTCTCGAAGGTTAGAAAATACGTACTTGAGAAAAAAAAAAATTAAATACAAAAAAAAAGAATTTCTTTTTTTTAATGACGTTGATGATAATATCGAGAAAGATACAGAATCTTCCACACGTCTTATTATTACAATAAAAGGGTAGCAATGACTCTTGATATTTACTAACGATGGTAAGTGCAGAAAATAAAAATTATTGACGGTAAGTGATAAAAATTGCACCGACCGTTCTTCTTGAATATTATCAAGTACACTTAACGTAGTTATAGGTCACAATTGACGGTAAGTGCAGTTAACAGTAGTTATAAGCTACGGTAAGTGTAATTTTTGTCACTTACCGTCTTTTCTAAATACTGTTGCACTTAACGTCTATTATAATTTTTGTCACTTGCACTTACCATCCTTTCTAAATACTGTTGCACTTACTGTCAGTTATTATTACTAGCACTTGCAATTACCGTCCTTTATGAAGATTGTAGAGTGCACTTACCGTCTATCATGATATAAATTCTAATTACTGCCATTAGTAACTATTGTTGATTAAATCTACCGTTCTTCGTGAATATTGTCAAGTGCACTTACCGTAGTTATAAGTCACAATTGACTGTAACTGCAGTTAACAGTAGTTATAAGTTACGATAAGTTCAATTAACAATAGTTACGAATGACAGTAATTAGAATTTATAGCACTAACGATCGATAGTAAATGCACTCTACAACATTTATAAAGGACGGTAAGTGCTAGTAACAAAAACTGACAGTAAATGCTACAGTATTTAGAAAAGATGGTAAGTGCACGTGACAATATTAACAACAGACGGTAAGTGCAACGGTATTTAGAAAAGACGGTAAGTTCAAGTGATAATATTACCATCTGACATTAAGTGCTAAACATAGACGGTAATTGTACTCATCAATATTTAAAGAACGGTAAGTGCAATTAAGAGTAAAAAAAGTAAGTTCAAGTGACAGCATCACCTTAGGCACTTGATAATAATTCAGTAAGGACGGTAAGTGCAAGTGACGGTATTACCATCTGACAATAAGTGCCAACCATAGACGGTAAGTGTATTCAAAAATATTCACAAAGGACGGTAAGTGCAATTAAGAGGAAAATGACGGTAAGTTCAAGTGCTAGTTACACTGTAGGAACAAAAAATTCAATAACAGTGCAAATTGACTAAAAAAAATGTTATTCCTCACTATAATGAAATTTCTATCTCTTGTTGAATTTTCTTCAATTGTACCAACAAATTTCCATAAAATATATTTGCATTTTTTTTTGTCTACATCGGAAAATTGCTGTTCTTCAGTTTGAAGCATCTAAATTTTGTCGGATCGAAACTTTAAGTTGCAGTATAACTTTCCTATTGAAACAACAAGCGCTTTCGTGGTTTACAAATTCATTACTGCAAGTAATGAGAATGCAGAAATGAAAATTAATTACGGTAAAGAAACGTTGAGAGAGAGAGAGAGAGAAAGAGAATGAAAGGAAGAGAGAGAAAACTTTTGCAAGTTTTCCTTAAACGAAACTTACGATAACATCTAACCTGAATATAAACGATGATGCCAATGTCTTTTTTTTTAAATGTATGCATCTTTAACATTAAACTTATGGTTTCAAAGAAAATATTATCTGATATTAAATTTCGCGAGGAGAATGTTATTTTGCCAAGAGGTAATACGTCAAATATCTGTGAGCCAATATCGTGTCATCCTTTTCCCTTGCGTTATTATTATTCTTCTTCTTTTTTTTTTTTTTGAAAACTTTATCTACTTCACTCTCCATTAAACTTGCAAATAAAAAACGGAAAATATCCTTCCCAGTGGGGCAATATTCTGGCATCCTTTCTATTTATTTTAAGGAGTATTACCTTACCTTGTAACAAGACTCGCTTTTGTGAAATGTCATTAGTAAAATGAATTTCTTAAAAAATATAACAAACTTTTGTTTTTTTTTTTTTATTACTAAAACTAATTTATTAAATCTAATAATTAAGAAAGTTATTATTAAATTAATATTAAATAGTAATTTTAAAAAATAATTTTTGTAAATTAAAAACGAGAATATTCTTTCTTATGAAAAAACGATTCCAAAATTGAAAGTATAAATTACAAACAGAAATGTTAGCAATGAAATTATCACATTAAAGGCTTATAGGAATTGCATTGTGAATTTTAAGAAAATATATATTTAAAAAAAAATAACACTCTCACATAAAAAGACAAGAGTCTCGTCAAGTCAGCTGGCAAACTTGTTTTTTATCGAAAATAATGACGCGAATCTCTTATCGAAAATTCCTAAGAGACCTATTGGTTACCGACATCAGAATATCAATATCTATCATCGTCATGGGACGACTAGTTTGAAAAAAATCAATTTTTCTTTTTATATTTCACAAAAGAATTTTACAAAAAACTTTTACAAAAATTTTTTTTTAAAAAAAATTCTTTTAATTTGTTTAATCAAAAAATAAAGTACAAAATTCTCGTTTACAACGATAAAAAGTAAGTTTATTATAAAACAAAAAAAAAATTAAATAAATCTCTTATTCCTTTTGAATCATATCTCAACGAGTGTTTTCTATTTGTTTTGTTTTTTTTAAACATTGGTATGTGGAAACGAGATAAAATTTCTTCTTCTATTTTTCCTACTCTCTCTCTCTCTTTCTATCTGTGTGTGCAAAACGAGTATTAATCTCTTTTCAAACTAAAGCCCTTTTTATACTGCTTCTCCCCAAAGTAATCCTTTGCTCTTTGCACCGAAACAATGACGCTTCTATACAACTCTCGTTGCTTCATGAGAGATACACACAGAGATTGGAAATGAAACGAGAAAACCTGTTGCCACCAAAACCGACATCACGAATGACGAGGAAATTGGATTTTTCAGAGCCCGTTTACGCTACCTTGCTGCTGAGTCAGGTTCGGGGGGGTGAAAAACGGAGAAAGGGAAGACGTGACTTAAATAAATACCATTTATCTCCAAAACAAGCATCATGTCACGACAATTTGACAAGAAAAGTGCGTGTTTATTTATTTTTTGTTAAAAACCATTATCTTTTTTAAACAAAACAAAATATTTTTACGTTAGTTGCACTTGAAGGTACCTAAAGTATATGGTACTTGCACTTGACGGTACCTAAAGAATATGGCACTTGCACTTGACGGTACCTAAAGTATATGGTACTTGCACTTGACGGTACATAAAATTTATGGTACTCAAATTTGGAGGTACTTAAAATGTATGGTACCTGCACTTGACGGTACTTAAAATTTATGGTACTTGAACTTAATGGTACTAAACTGTATGGTAATAGCACTTGCCGGTACTTAAAGCTTATGGTACTTGCACTTGACGTTACTAAAATGTATGGTACTAGAACTTGACGGTATTAAAATGTATGTTACTTGCACTTGACGGTACTAAAATATATATTACTAGCACTTGACGGTACTTAAAATTTATGGTACTCGAATTTGATAGTACTTAAAATATATGGTACTTGCACTTGATGTTACTAAAATGTATGGTACTAGAACTTGACGGTATTAAAATGTATGTTACTTGCACTTGACGGTACTTAAAATTTATGGTACTCGAATTTGATAGTACTTAAAATATATGGTACTTGTAATGGACGGTACTAAAATGTATGGTACTAGCACTTGACGGTACTTTAAAGCTTATGGTACTGGCACTTGACGGTACTATAATGTATGGTACTAGAACTTGACGGTATTAGAACTTGACGGTATTAAAATTTATGTTACTTGTACTTAACGGTATTAAAATGTACGGTACTTGCACTTTACGGTTGATACACTCGATGATACTGGAAAATTTACAATACTTGCACTTGACTGTATTTGAAGATTATGGTACTTACACTTGACGGTACTAAAATGTATGGTACTAGCACTTGCCGGTACTTTAACCTTATGGTACTTGCACTTTACGGTACTAAAATGTATGATACTAGCACTTGACGGTATTAAAATGTATGTTACTAGCACTTGACGGTAGTGACAACCGATGATCATGGAAAATTTACCATACTTGCATTTGACGGTATTTAAAGATTATGGTACTTGCACTTGACGGTACTTAAACTTTATGGTATTAGCACTTGAAGGTACTTAAAATGTACGATACTTGCACTTGTTGGAAAGACTTTTTTTTGTTTACAGCACAGTTTTTACAAATTTGTCTATTCTAGAATTGGATTTGTGGTTGCCACAATAAATTTTTGTTCGCTTAGAAAGTAAACTATATATAGAGAGAAACAAACCACAAGGTTTGATGGTTTGTAGTTAATGGCAGTGATCTTGTTCGTTTATGCCGTTTGTCTCATCAGATTGTTGCTTCGCTTAGATTCTATCTCACTCCCTCTCTGCTTTGTCACAGTCAATATGATCTAAAATCTCGAACGTTTTGCGCAAGCACGAAACCAGAAGACTAATGAGCTATACAGCAACATTGGTCACAGCAGCAACGACAGAGTTTATCATTGAACGTGTGTAGTACATACGGTTTCGAATGCATGATCATCGGTGAAATAGGGAAAGGGAACAAGAGAGAGAGAGAGTAAACTGAACTGTTTCCTTTGTACGGCAAAACCACCGAACGCATTAATCCCTACTTTGATAAATTGTAAACTGATATAACACAACAGCGGAATCAACTGTTCTATGTGAATCTAATACAGGCTTATACTGCTATCCTGACAACATTGGCAAATATTGCTGCTTTGCTTTATAGTCAGATTATTAGAAATATTCCCACCAGGGATTTCCACCTGTTCACAAATTTCCAATGCCATTAATTAAATATAAAATATATACACAAGAGCATTATTATATCATCTCTATATAAAACATTTTTTTTTTTTTAAATAAATTATATTCGAATGAATAAAAAATAGTTTTTTACTTTTCTAATTCAAATGCGGAGTATATATATTTAAAGCTGAATGGCACTTTTGAAAAGTGGCTTGGAATTTTTAATTGAAGAAGAAGGTTATTAAAATAAATGATTCGTGTATGTGTGAGTGTGGTTTCAAAGGAATTTGTCGAGAGTTTGCAAGCGAGTGAACGTTCATATATATATATATATATATACACATACAAAATGGGAACAGTCATCGTATAAAGGCAAGTCCATTGGGTGCAGTGTCTCTGCACTTAACGCAAGTCTAGAGACGCAGAAGAGCCAGGCACTTTGTATATATGAAAACCCAAATGTCCCGCGTTGGTTCTTATTCCAACGAGATATGCCATTTCCGGAAGTAAAGTTGTTAAATCCCGAAAGACAGGAATTATATGCACTTTTCAAAATTCAAAAGAAATTGCTATCGTCTCGAGGCAGTAGAAAAAAAAAAAATTCAAAAACTTTTCCATATCGTCAGTTGGAAAATAAAAACCAAGAAAAATAAAACAATTTAAAAAAAAAAGAAAATACGAATCAATACATTATTTTAAAAAATTAATTATAAGAATTATTGAACTGAAATTACTAATGGAATTTTTTTTCTCGGCTTAAAGGTGCAAAAAATGTTCCTTTTTTTTTCATTATTGGTGGAAAAAATTGTTCTCTTGCTATAATAATAAAATAGTTCATGAGAAATAGATTCGAAAAAGTGTGGGAAGAGTTTGGATTAAAAAGATTTTATGGGATTTTAAGAGATGAAGGGGAATAAAAGGATAAAAGTGGCTTAAAAAGAAAATAAGTGAATATAGTTGAATCGACTCTGAACCTTGCGTTGTTACTTTTTTTTTTTATTTTATTTTTTTTCTGCCAATTAATCTGGGAAAACATTTTAAATTTGCAAATTGCATCAGACATTTTTGTGATTGATAAATAAAAGCGTTTGAATATCTTTATATTATTTTTGAAAAATAATTTAATGGTTGTTTCAGTGGCTCGTAGGCACAATCGAATTTAGAGTTAATTATTACTGTTATTATTAATTAATAACATTAAAAAAATTATTACTGTTTATAGTAATAAATGTCAAACAAATAAAAATGTTTAGTTAAATGTCTTTGATGAATATTTGACGGTACTTGCACTTGACGAAAAATAAAAACAACGGTAGTTGCAATTGAAGGTAATTAAAATTAATGGTACTTGCACTTGACGGTACTTAAAAAGTATTGTACTTGAACTTGACGGTACTTATAGTTTATGGTACTTGCACTTAACGGTACCCAAATTTTATGGTACTTGTACTTGACGGTACTTAAATTATATGGTACTAGCACTTGGCGGTAATTAATATTTATGGTACAAGCACTTGACGGTACTTAAAATATATGGTACTAGCACTTGACGGTATTCAAAATTTATGGTACTTGAACTTTACGGTACTAGCACTTGACGGTACTTAAAATATATGGTACTAGCACTTGACGATACTCAAAATTTATGGTACTATCACTTGCACTTGGCGGTAATTAATATTTATGGTACTAGTACTTGACGGTACTTAAAATATATGGTACTAGCACTCGACGGTGCTCAAAATTTATGATACTTAAACTTTACGGTACCATCACTTGACGGTACTTAATATTTATGGTACTAGCACTTGACGGTACTTAATATTTATGGTACTAGCACTTGACGGTACTTAAAATATATGGTATTAGCACTTGAGGTACTAAAAAATTATGGTACTAGCACTTGACGGTACTCAAAATTTATGGTACTAGCACTTGCACTTGGCGGTAATTAATATTTATGGTACTAGTACTTGACGGTACTCAAAATTTATGGTACTTGAGCTTTACGGTACTTGCACTTGGTGGTAATGAATATTTATGGTACTAGCACTTGATGGTACTCAATTTTATGCTACTGTAAAATTTACGATAATTGCACTTGACGGTAATTAAACATGACGGTACTTAAAGTTTATGGTACTAGCACTTTTTGACGGTAATTTATATATCATGAAACTTAAAATCTAAAAAAAAGTATTTTAATGAAACTTGGTTTCAATTATCTCAGTGATAATTGTTTAATTTTCTTCAAAATGCAATTACATTTTCTGTGGCATCATTGTGTTACAATATTACGTCAGAGACTAACGGATTTCGTTGAATTGTAAGCCTGGAGCAATTGTAATTTCCCACGAATTCATTATAACGGAAATGTGTCTGACGAGACGTTCAAATACTCATTCATCTTTATGGTTGAAATTTCGAAACAAGAGAGGTACAATATAAATGTTTTTTGAGATTTAAAAAAAAAAAATTTGAAGCATTACTATATACTGATGTTAAACTAAATTGTAATTAATTAGAAAAAAAAGAATGTTACATTATCCTTGTTACGTGAAACAAATATTATTATTATTATGTAAAACAATTTATTTCATCATAAAATTTAATTATATAGTGAAATTTCATGTTTGATTTAATTCTAACCGCAAAATTGTTAATCACATTTTCTATATATATATCTATAATGTTTCAATTACAATTTGTTATATTTGTCCATGTTTTAGTTTGAGGTAAATATTTTTTAAATAAATGTTTGATTCCATTTAATTTGAAATACAATAAGATAAAAATGTATTGCAATTTTTCTCTCGAAAAGAATTTATTCTATGACAGATTTATTTTGTTATCTCTTGCATCTTTTATATTTGCAGGATTTATGTTTTCCTTTGTATCAATTGAAAATAAAATCTCCTCGTTATATTCGTATAATTTCAATTTGAGATACTTTTCAATTCTATTCATAAAAAAAAAAATTCTTAAATTTTGAATATAATTTTTTCAGTCTGTATTTATAAATATAGTGGATTAGTCTTGGCTCATTTTCACCGTATATATATATATAGAGAGAGAGAGAGATCCATATTTTGCTTTGTCGACAAAATTGTTTACGACGTTAATTTGGCTCGTGTTACTGAAAAATGGGACCTCCATTTCTGCCGCGCCAGTTTCGAGCACACGCATCGTACTCTCCACAAATTACGAAGGAACTGGCCGTTACTCCCTTTCGTGAATTATTGCATTGGATGGTCATCTGGCGCCGAAGAACGTAGTCGCGTGGCGACTAATTTTACACTAGAAAATCCGCTCTCTCAGGGAGAATAAAAGAGAAGAAGAGAGAGAAAGAGAGAGAGAGAGAGAAAAAGCGTATGTGTGTGTGCTTGCACTTACTCGCTCGACGGTCGATGCATCTTTTTCATTTAGCTCTTGGTGTAGCACCTGCTCTAATGAAACGGCTTCGTGCAAATCCTGACATTCATTTCTTTCCCGTCCACTATTCTCATTAGTCGATTGCATTTTCTTCAATGGCAAAAATTTATATCTCAATTGACCGATTGAATTTCTCAAAATTTTCACAAGGAAAATTATATATTTTTTTTTTAGAAAATATATATATGCTCTCCGAATTTCCGATGAATTTAATTGATGAAAATTTTCAAGTGTAGGAGAAATTAATAATTGATATAATTAATCAAGTGAAATAGAAATCAAAGAAAGGATAATAAATTGTTAAGTAAAATGAAAATTTAGAGGAAAATTAATTAAATAAATTTTGGAAAAAAAATAATAATAATCTACTAATGATATATAAAATGACTTTTTCTTTTTTTCTCTCTCTCTCTATATATATATATATATAAAAAGAGCGGAGTTCATTGGGATATGAGATTAAAAAAGCGAAAGGATCACGTTATCTCTTCTTTTGCTACTCTCGGCATAATGAAAAGGCTCTTCGCAGATGGCAGAAATGTCGATAAGTTTCCTTTTTGAAAGGACATATCCAATCTACGAACATTTCCGACGATGGCAGACGAGTAGCTCGGATATTTCAACCCTATTCGATTTTAATATTGAACCGCAACTTTGTCTCACGTTGATCTTCATATTCTGAACAGTTAGTATTGTATTAATAACCAAACTTTAATCTATATTATAAAATGTTTGGTTTCAATTTATTTGCTGACAACTGCCATTTATATAATATAATTAGATTTATGTTTAATAATAGAAATATTTCCAATTTCATTTCAACGGTAAGTGCAACTTTTGCTATAACCAACGGTAAGTGATAATAAATCCAAGTGACAGTAACGATGGTTACAATTAACGGTAAGTGCAAATACCAGTAGTTTTAACCGACGGTAAGTGATAATAATAAGTCCAAGTGACAGTAATACTTTCAATTGACGGTAAGTGCAATTAATGTTAGACACCCTTGGCGGTAAGTGCATATAACGATAATTTGAACCGACGGTAAGTGATAATAATAAGTCCAAGTGACAGTAATACTTTCAATTGACGGTAAGTGCAAATAACGATAATCATAACCAACGGTACGTGATAATAAATCCAAGTGACAGTAATAATAATTTCAGTTGACGATAAGTGCAAATAACGATAGTTTTAACCAACGGTAAGTGATATAGTAAGCCTAAGTGACATTAACGATAGTTTCACTTAACGGTAAGCGCTATTATTCACAATTACAATTGACGGTAAGTGAAAATAACGATAATTATAACTAACGGTAAGTGATAATAATTTCAATGACAATAACGATAGTTTCAGTTGACGGTAAGTACATTAAATGATAGTTACCCTTGACAATAAAAGTAATTAGTCATAGTTACACTTGACGGTAAGTACAATAAGTTTTGATCAAACGGTAAGTGCTACAGCTACAATAATGACGGTAAGTGCATTTCTAGTCGACGGTAAGTGATATTTATCACAAAAAATGAATCCTACCTTAGTTATACGGTAATTTCTATTAAATGACGGTAAGTACACTTAACGACAGTAAGTGATATTTATTATTAACAGCAAGCAAAAAAACGAAATCAATAGTCAAATTTTGGCTATAATTTCGTTATTTTAAATCGTAAGGTAAAATTGACGGTAAGTTCATTCACTTGCGGTGAATGTAACTGATGGTAATTGCAAAAAAGATGGGATTCCCTAAGAGAATTTAGTGAAGGATTCAACCGTAATGTTTCTATCTATATACATACGTTAGACTTTAATCTAGAAACTGTATGGTTTCAACTTGTTTATAACAAGGCCTTACCCACTGAAACTACTATCCGTACTTTGAGCTCTGCGGTGCATTATGGTGAACTAACTGTAGAATGGGTTTGGAAACAGGAAAAGGGTGGATGTTGCCCTTCTGGCTCCTAGTTTCCTAATAAACTATACACTTTAGACGATCTTAACTTGAAAATTTGTGAAACTTGCAGTAAGTGAGAGAGAGAGAGAGAGAGTTCACTCTTGGTGTTTTGCGTTTCACAGTTTCTGACACGACGACAGAATGGTGAGAGAAAGCCGCTTTCACTTAACATACATACGTTTCTTGAAATACCGCGTGACACGAGGGAAAAAGCGTCATGTAAAGCTTCTACGCTTAAGCTGCTTTCCTTTCCATGCTGTCGTCATGTTTTATTCTACTAAAGGCCGGTTAAAGATATGAATTACGTTCATTCAGCGCGAGGAAAGTTACTCTTTCTCTCTTTCTCTCTCAAAAAAAGACGCAAGTAACTATGCATAGCGCTCTGACTTTTATTTCCTATATACACGCCAACCTGGCTTCGCAGATTTATGTTGCCGTCATTCGAGAGAATTTGAAAGAACCACACTGAAACTGCGCTTTTTCCACTTCTTTAGAAACAAGATTATTTAAAGTAGCAAAACCGTTTGAAAATGTTTAATGCCCCGTGCTCTCTGTTTTCAAATTTACTTTTCTAAGGCGCTCTCAGAGAATTGAGATTCATTGCCGGACGGATTAAAAAATAAAAACAAAATAATTGCATCAATATAAAAAAAAATAAACTATTTTCCTCTAAATATAAATATTTTTGTTTAAATATTTAACTTACATTAAAAAAACAGAATAAAGGAAGATGTTAAGCCGATAAAATAATTGGATGAGAAAATATTTGCTTAATCAAAACAAAATACTATTCATTAGGAAAACAATCATGTAACGTGCATGCAATATAAATTATTTATAATTTGCATGATCGCTTGGAATTATCATATTTTGTCACGAGAACTCTCTAATGTAGACAATTCTCTTTTTTTTCATTTTTTTCTCCATTTCCTTCTTTACTTTCTCTCCTTCTCTTTCTCTCTCTCTCTCTCTCTCTCTCTCTCTCATTCTAAAGATTTGCATAAATCCACAGAAGTACCGGAAACAAATATCTTATACCTGCAGGAATATCTTATTAGGTCAGAAAGTTTTGCATTACTCGTCGGAGTTTAAAACGAAGACGCAACTCACTAAACTGATCCCTGCTGAATATAATTATTCGTAATGTAGACACTACGATAAATGGAATTTCCCCTTACCAAAGAGAGGGAGGAACGGAAAAAGACATTTGTAATCATTCAACGGTGACATTTGCTCACGACTCAAACTTCAGTCATAAAATTAAACTCCAACGGAAGAAAAAAAAAAGAAGAAAAAATTTCTTTCTTCAAAATAATATTTAAAAATTTATTTTTTTAAAACTTTAAAAAAAATATGTTTTTAAATAATTTTAAATTTAGTTTTACTTACAGTTCCATTGTTTTTTTTTCTAATTATTTATTTATATCACCATTGAACATACCTGAAACAATAAAGAAAATTCTCATTAATATTAGTCTCAAAAATTGTATATACTTATCAAAAAAGAAAATATATTGTATGATGAAACAATAAGCTTCATAAAATATCGTTTTAAACTATAAAACAATATTAAAAAGTTCTTCGGTGGTCGATGTAATAAATTTATCTCTTTTTGAAAGATGGGATTCTTTGGAAAAAAAAAGTTTTTGATCTTTCTCCACGGTCAACTATTCAGGACGTGGCAGCTGAGAATAATTAAAAGATTCAGCTCTATATGTGTGTTAGTGTGTGCGCACGACCAAGTTGAGAAACGACTAAAAGTGATTGTAACTTAGTTTACCATCTTTATTAAATATTCATAGAGTTTTTACAAGCAGAAGTAATTCAATGTCACGTGAATTACAGTTTACACTTTCAGGAAGATGAAAACAAGATGCGGTTTTAAAAACTTTCAAACAAATAAAAAAAAAAAAAAAATTATATGGTCTCACAGTTTACGACAATTATTTCATTGGATAAAAAAAAAATTATTCGTTCTTTGCGCAAAACAAATGATGGAAAACAAAGAAAATTGACGGTAAGTGCAACTACCTATAGTTTAACTAGACAGTAAGTGCAATTATAGATTTTAAATGACAATACTAATAGCTTTATCTGACGGTAAGTGCAGCTATTAATAATTGAAACTGACGATAAGTGACGGTAAGTACTATTACACAATTTAAATGAATATAATAATACTTTGAATTGACGGTAACTGCTACTACTTATAATTGAAATTAACTTATAAGTGTATCTGAAGATTTCAATCGCTAATTTAGTAGTTAAAATGGACGGTAAGTGCTACTATCGACAATGTAAACAGAGGGTAAGTGCACATGTATATGTAAAGTGCTATTAATAAGTTTTATTTGACAGTAAGTGCTTCTATCAATAGCGCAACTAAACGGTAAGTGCTATTATACATTTTAAGTGACGATAATAATAGTTTTAATTGACGGTAAGTGGAACTACTCACAGTGTAACAGGACGGTAAGTGCATCTATAGATTTTTAACTGATTGTAATAAGTTTTCATTGACGGTAAGTGCTACCACTTATAATTTAAATTAACTGTAAGTGTATTGGAAGATTTCAAGTTTTAATTGACGGTAAGTGCTACAACCGATAGTAGAACTAGACGGTAAGTGGATCTATACATTTAAAGTAATAAATTTAGTTTTAATTGACGGTAAGTGCTACAACCGATAGTATGACTAGACGGTAAGTGCATCTATAGATTTTAAATGATAATATTTATAGTTAGCATTCTATTTTTAAGAAAAAATAGAAAAATAAAAAGAATAAATATAAAAAAAATGTTTGACAATATTTATTCAGTGAGTCCAGACAAAGAGAGAGAAGGTTTGTTACACTTGGTATTATTATTATTATTAAGAGGATGCAAGTCGGAAACTTTGGGAGAGGCTTTCAAACCCACACCGATTTCTTGTAGATAAACTGGGAGGTTCTCTCTCTCCCTCTCTCTCTCTCTTCCCCCTCCCTTCTCTCTTTCTACTATCTGCTTTACATTGAGAGAAGCGCTTTCCGTCGTTGCACAATCGAGTTCCGCAATTTCGTTGTTAAGTTTCACCGAACTTGGAGAACTTGAGAGCAAGAGAGATAGAGAGAGAGCAAGAGAGAGAGAGAGAGAGAGAGAGAGAGATGAAGGGGTGGGGGAAAGGGAAATATAATTTCCATGGACTACGCGTTAGATATAACGCTATTGGTTGGAAGATCATATAATTATTTGCTGACTTATTACATCTGAGAAAATTACTATCAAGTTTCATGAATCGCAACATAGAAGCAGTTTAACTTTGCAAGAATATTTCTTGGCAAGAGAGAAAGTAAGAGAGGAATGTAGTTTTCCAAGTTATGCATATTCCATCATTTTCAATTTGTTTCTCCAAGCTCCCCCCCACCCCCCGTCACCTCCGCTGCCTCCTGTTTTTTTCGTTAAAATGAAATTAGCAAAAGTTTTGCAAAATTCTCTTTATAAATTATTTTATTAAGTGCACTTATTATTATTTTTAATGAATTTAAATTTTCTTTGAATAAATTTTATTTTCTGTCTTAGAAAAAAAAATTGAAATTTTACTAAGTTTATCAGGAAAATTTCGTAATTGTCTGACAATTATTGACACGTTCTACTTAAAATAATTTATTTCCTAATTGTCTGATAATAATTGACTTGTTCTACTTAGATTAAATCCGTTTCCTTGATAGTCTGATAATAATTGACTTGTTCTACTTGAAATCAGGAAATTTTCTAATTGTTTTACTTAAATGAAACCATTTTTTTTTTTATTATTTTCTGATGATTTTTGCTTCGTTAATTAAATAATAACTTTTATCATTAAAGGAAGTAAAAAAAAAAAATTTGAAAAAGAAACAAAGATGAAAAAAATTCAATTCCAGTGAAATAATAAATACAAAATAAATAAGTCTCGAGAGTAATTTTTTGATTGCATTGAACATCGAATGAAAAAGCACGAGAGAGAGAGAGAGAGAGAGAGAGAGAGAGAGAGAGAGAGAGAGAGAGAGAGTGAGAGGCAAGAAGTCGAAACATTTTGTGGCGCGTCTGGGGACAAATCGAGTTTCAGTATAGAAACGGCCGATATCCGTTGGTGCGAAAGTACTCCAGGTAATCTAATAACGCGTCACTTCCGGACCATTATTCTCCTTCGATCTACTCTAAAGCCCTGCCAGGAACCCGTTGACCCATCTATCAACCCTGGATATAGGAAGTAGCCCCAGGGTTCTAGTATGTGGTCACAAGTGTTACCTTCTCTCTCTCTCTCTCTCTCTCTCTCCATCTCTCCTTCTCTCTCCCCCCCTCTCTCTCTTTTTCTCCGTTACCTTTAGTCAATATTCTACTTTGTGAGAGAAGTGGCTTTTCATTCTTTGAGCCGTGTGACTCTTGAGCTCTCTTTGTTTTCAGAAGCATTATACACATATACACACACAAGATGGTTGGAATTGACACCCTCTTTTGCAAAAATAACCTGTCGCTTGGTTGCACCAACATTCATGAGTTAGAAAAAAAAAATGAAAAACTTCAATGAAGAGAAAAAGATACTCAATGTTATTTTAATTAACAGTAAGTGCTACCGATAATTGAAGTAGACAGTAAGTAAAACTATAGATTTTGGTAGTGCCTATAATAGTTTAAATAAACGGTAAGTGCCACTATTTATAATTGGAATTGACGATAAGTGTATCGAAAACATTTCAAGTGTTAATAATTCTTTAAATCAACGGTAAGTGCTCCTACCGATGGTTTAACTAGACGGTAAGTGCATCTATAGATTTTAAGTGCTATTAATAAGTTTTAATAACCGGTAAGTGCTACAACTGATAGTACAACTAGACGGTAAGTGAACTTAAAGTGATGTTAATAATAGTTTTAAATGCCGGTAAGTGCAGCTAGAGATTTTAAGTACTAATAATGAGTTTAATTGACGGTAAGTGCAACCTACAGATAGTGTAACAAGACGGTAAGTGTATCAAGTGATATTAATAATTTTTAATTGTCGGTAAGTGCTGTTACTTATAATTTAGAATTAACGATAAGTACTTTGGTAGATTTCAAGTGCTAATAGAAAGTTTTAATGACCGGTAAGTGCTACAAGCGGTAGTACAACTAGACCGTAAGTGCATCTGTAGATTTTAACCATAATACAGTTTTAATAGACGGTAAGTGCTACCACCGAGAGTATAACTAGACGGTAAGTGCTTCCACCGACAGTATATCTAACCGGTAAGTGCTACCACCTATAGTATATCTAACGGGTAAGTGCTACCAACTATAGTATAACTAGACGGTAAGTGCATCTGTAGATTTTAACCATAATACAGTTTTAATAGACGGTATGTGCTACCACCGAGAGTATAACTAGACGGTAAGTGCTTCCACCAACAGTATATCTAGCCGGTAAGTACTACCACCTATAGTATAACTAGACGGTAAGTGCTTCTACCGACAATATATCTAGCCGGTAAGTGCTACCACTTATAGTATAACTAGACGGTAAGTGCATATATAGATTTTCAGTGCTAATAATGAGTTTTTATGACCGGTAAGTGCAACTACCGTTTGTAAAACTAGACGGTATAAGTAACTCAATAGATTTTAAATCATAATACACTATTAATGGACGGTAAGTGCATTTATAGAATTTAAATAATTACAATTCTAGTTTTAATAATAATTTTAATGAACGGTAAGTGCAATTACATATTTTAGACATTAGAAGTGATAGTTTTTAATAAACAATAAGTTTTCTTATTGATAGGAAAAAAATAAAGAAAAGCTTAAATTAAAAAGAATGTATCTCAATGTTTGCATGTTGTGTTCTTTCTTATCACGTGGAGCAAAAAAAAAAAAAAAATATTGCTCGTTACACTCTTGTTTAAATTTTTTTTCCAAACCGACTACTTATGTTGCGCGATCAATCTTTAGGAAAAATATATATATATATAATTAATGTTCTGTATTGTATAATTTCACTTTACAAGTGGAAATAAAAATGTTGGCTAATGTGCGATAAGAGAGTTGAACTAATTTCTTTATAATTTATACTTTTTTTTTGCTGAAATTCCTGCAGAGAAATAGTAAACAAAATTCTTTTTTTCTTCATCTGAAATATAGGGGGAAAAATTTTCTATTTTTCAGTGGATTAATACTATTATAAATAATTAATTACAATTAAAATAAATAATAATAATAATAATAATAATAATAATAAATAATAATAATAAATAATAAATAATAAAAATAAACAATAATAAAATATACTATTTTATTTAAAAATAATTAAATCTATTTCCTAATTTGCTGACGACAATTGACTTGTATTACTTAAATCAGCCAATTTTCATTATTGTCTGACTATAATTGACTTGTTCTACTTTATTTAATTTTCCAATTGCCTGACAATAATTAAAACGTTATTTTTACTATTGTCTGACAATATTTTGATTGTTTCTACTTAAATTTATTATCTCATGTATTATTTTATATCTGCCTGACTAAAAATGACTTCTTCCACTTAAAACTATGCAAATAGAATATTTTTTTTATATTTGTCCATGAATATTAAAAAAAAAAAGATTGATGATGTTTTTTTCTATAAAAAATCATGTTGTGTTTGCTATTGGAAAGTTAATTATTATTATTATTATTATTATTATTATTATTATTATTATTATTATTATTATTATTATTATTATTATTATTTTTTGTTTGCGGAGAATTTTACGAATGGCGCCACAGAGGCACCTATAAATCCCAGCCGGCGGCGATCTTCTCATCGCTTCCTCGAAGTGGAGAAATAATAGTATTTTTTAATTAAGTTGCTCCCGTACTTTTTTTTACTTTATTTTTTTCTTTAATTTGTTTTCGTTTTCATTTATTTAACAATTTCCTCATGGAAAAATTAAATATTTTCTTGATCGAAAATCAATATATAGAAAGGGGGAAAAAATTTGCTAACATTTTTTTTCTCTCTCTCTCTCTGTTTTGTAAGAATATAAATTTTATATATATATATATATATGTATCCATAAAAATAAAAAGTAGTTATTGATGGAAAGAATTATATTTTTTTTCTCTTTTTCTTTATTCTCGCGTTGTTAGAAAAGATAAGAAACATTTTCCGTTCAATTTCTCTTTGTCATGCGATTGTACGATTGTGTGATGCAGGTGAATTTTCCATTGGATTTTGAGAAAAAAAAAAAAAAAAAATGCGTCACGCCACCATACACACACCTTCTTTCTCGAAAAAAAAAAAAAAAAATTCTCCCCCTGATATCCAACGTTAAAGGCTTTTGATCCTTTCAGAGTTGTCTTGGTTTGGGATATCCTGTCTGCTCGATTTCTCTACCCCCAGGGGGATTCTCGTTTACACATATACGAATCTAATCGACCGCGAAATTTCTCTTCCAGCAATTTCGTCGCTTTCCGCGCGTTATCGCTATTCCGCTATATCCGCATCTTGTAGCCCGACCCCTCCCTCACCATTTCCTATCCTCCCGCCCCTCCCCCCTCTTCTCCAAAATTCACCATCATTCGGTATTGGTGAACGATGGTTGAAATTCGTCGAATAAATTTGGAAAATCGTAGAGAGAGAGAGAGAGAGAGAGACACAAGCGTGAAAATTTACAACTTTATACTATATATTTGGAAGTGATTTTGAAATTTGCATATTTTTTTTTATTAAAATTTTTTATTATAGATTTGAGTAGACAGATTTTTTTATTTCAATTAAAAGATGTTTTTTTTCATTTTTGGCCTAAATGGCTTACCAGTTACTTTGGTACCAGTTATTTTGGTACCAATTATTTTGGTACCAGTTATTTTGATACCAGTTACTTTGGTACCAGTTATTTTGGTACCAGTTACTTTGGCACCAGTTATTTTGGTACCAGTTACTTTGGTGCCAGTTAGTTACTGTGGTACCAGTTACTTTGGTACCAGTTATTTTGGTACCAGTTACTTTGGTACCAGTTATTTTGGTACCAGTTACTTTGGTACCAGTTACTATGGTTACTATGGTACCAGTTATTTTGGTACGTCACTTTAGCACCAGTTACTTTGGTACCAGTTATTTTGGTACCAGTTATTTTGGTACCAGTAACTTTGGTGCCAGTTATTTACTGTGGTACCAGTTACTTTGGTACCAGTTATTTTGGTACCAGTTACTTTGGTACCAGTTACTATGGTTACTATGGTACCAGTTATTTTGGTACGTTACTTTAGCACCAGTTACTTTGGTACCAGTTACTTTGGTGCCAATTAGTTACTGTGGTACCAGTTACTTTGGTACCAGTTATTTTGGTACCAGTTACTTAGGCACCAGTTACTATGGTTACTATGGTACCAGTTATTTTGGTACGTTACTTTAGCATCAGTTACTTTGGTACCAGTTACTTTGGTGCCAATTAGTTACTGTGGTACCAGTTACTTTGGTACCAGTTATTTTGGTACCAGTTACTTTGGTACCAGTTACTATGGTTACTATGGTACCAGTTATTTTGGTACGTTACTTTAGCACCAGTTACTTTGGTACCAGTTACTTTGGTGCCAATTAGTTACTGTGGTACCAGTTACTTTGGTACCAGTTATTTTGGTACCAGTTACTTAGGTACCAGTTACTATGGTTACTATGGTACCAGTTATTTTGGTACGTTACTTTAGCATCAGTTACTTTGGTACCAGTTACTTTGGTGCCAATTAGTTACTGTGGTACCAGTTACTTTGGTACCAGTTATTTTGGTACCAGTTAATTTGGTACCAGTTATTTTGGCACCAGTTATTTTGGTACCAGTTACTTTGGTGCCAATTAGTTACTGTGGTACCAGTTACTTTCGTACCAGTTATTTTGGTACCTGTTATTTTGGTACCAGTTACTTTGGTACCAGTTACTTTGGTACCAGTTACTTTGGTACCAGTTACTATGGTACCAGTTTTTTTGGTACCAGTTAATTTGGTACCAGTTACTTTGGTACCAGTTACTTTGGTACCAGTTACTTTGGTACCAGTTACTTTGGTACCAGTTACTATGATATCAGTTACTTTGGTACCAGTAACTTCGGTCCTATTAATGTTGGTACCAGTTACTATGGTACCAATTAGTATGGTACCAGTTACTATGGTACCAATTAATTACTATTATAGTATAATCGTCTGGAACTTAAACATGTGGGATGTTATTAACAAATTGCCTACTGTCTTTTAATGTAGTTTGAAATATATTGGCTTTAACCTAGAAATTTTGATTTTTTTATTTGATTATTTTAAGTGAAACAAGTCAATATTGTTTTGTCAGACAAGTATTAAAATTAATATATTTCAAATAGAAACAGTCAATTATAGCCAGACAATTACGATTTACTTTTTCTACTTAAAATAGTAAAATAAATTTTGTAATTTAATTTTTTTGTAATTTGTAATTTTTATTTAATAATTGACTTTTTCCACTTAAAATAATAAAATATATTTTGTAATTAAATTAAATTTATTATTATTTTATTTAATTTTTATAAAATACCAAAATTATTGCGAGACAATTACAAATTCATTAAAGTATAACACACCAAACATTGTCACACTATCGGCTAACGGATGTAATTATTAATTTTTAACTAGAACAATTCAGTTATTGTCAAACAATAATCTATATGTATTAAATTTATAATTCAAGACAGAGATAATGTTAATTATTTTCTCATTTATTGTAGAAATATAAAAATCGTAATTAATAATTTCCTAATAAAAAAAAAAATAGTTTCCATATTAATGTGAAAATAACAGAAAGTATATTATCATCTCATTAAAAATACACGTGTTTTACGTTCAATATACTAATTTGTCCTACTTTCGAAGATAAATAAATAATTAAACACTTAAATAAATAATTAAATAAAAAAATATATAAGTAACTAAATTAATTAATAAATAAATTAATAAATAAATAAATTAATAAATACATTAATAAATAAATAAATTAATAAATACATTAATAAATAAATAAATTAATAAATACATTAATTAATAAATTTAATTAATAAATTAATTAATAAATACACTAATTAATAAATTGATTAATAAAGAAATAAATAAATAAATAGAGGTCCACGTTTTTTAACTGAATGAAGAATAAATTTTTTCATTTATAAAATAATGAGATTTTTATATGAAATGGTAAAAGAATTTCAAATGACTCGAAGTCGCATGGGAAATAAAGGTTTTTGAAATTCATACGATGTCTTTTCTTCAAAGATGAATTGTGTTTTATAGAATGGCATATAAAGAAGCGTGCGAATAAAAATTACCAAAATCTACATAAAGTGGAATTTTCAAATATATATATATATATATATATACGATGAAAAAAGAATCACGTGTGTAGAAAAAATGCGGTGATGGACGCATTTGAATTGAGAATGGTCAAGGGATGTTATATATACATATATATATATATATATATATATATGGGAATTGATCCCACGGGAGTTTCGGCGCAAAGGATTTCCACGTGCGCGCATGGTAGAGACTCAATTTCTCTACCGAATTTCACACAGCTCGAGATGCTTCGGTGGTCATGCTGGAATTTCACTTCGTGACACGCTCGACTTGTTCACGCGCGCACACTAGTCCCAAAACGTAATTGCAAATATTTGCAAAAGCATGTAAAAGAGCTGCTCCAACACTCCAAGAGTACCCTATATATATATATATATATATATATACAACACGCCCACATGTTTCATGTAATTTTCTTCCTTCATTTTCACTGAAGGTAAAAAAGAAAAAAAATTTCCCAATTTAATAATAAAAAAAATTCTATTTTTTTTTTTTAAATTGTTTATATTTAGTAATATTTATTTAAATATTTTATTTTATTTTTTTATATTTATTATATTTTTTGTATACCCACTGCTGGGAAATAATAAACAGTTGGTATCAATACAAATTGGTACCACTGGTTATTGGTACCACCACTACTAGTTGATAACATTAGGAATTTGAACCATTACGAATTGGTACCTTTAGTAGTTGGTACCACTAGTAGTTGGTACCACTCTTGTTTGGTACCACTAATAGTTGATATCACTAGTTGTTGGTACCAATAGTAGTTGGTACCACTAGTAGTTGGTACCACTAGTAGTTAGTACAACTTGTAGTTGGTACCACTCTTGTTTGGTACCACTAGTAGTTGATATCACTAGTAGTTGGTAACACTAGTAGTTGGTAACACTATTAGTTGGTACCACTCTTGTTTGGTACCACTAGTAGTTGGTACCACTCTTGTTTGGTACCACTTGTAGTTGATATCACTAGTTGTTGGTACCAATAGTAGTTGGTACCACTAGTAGTTGGTACCACTCTTGTTTGGTACCACTAGTAGTTGATATCACTAGTAGTTGGTAACACTAGTAGTTGGTAACACTAGTAGTTAATACCAATAGTAGTTGCTACCAATAGCAGTTGGTACCAATAGTAGTTGGTACCATTAGTAGTTGGTACCACTAGTAGTTGGTACCACTAGTAGTTGGTACCACTAATAGTTGGTACCACTCTTGATTTGTACCACTACTAATAGTTGGTACCATTACGAATTGGTACCAATAGTAGTGGTACCAACTACTAGTGGCACCAATTTGTAATAGTACCAACTAGTAGTGATGGTACCAATCAAGAGTTGTACCAACTATACTAGTGATACCAATTACCAATGGCACCAATTTCTAATGGTACCAATTTGTAGTGGCACCAACTAGTAACGGTACCAATTCGTTGTGATACCAATTCGTAGTGGCACGAATTACCAGTGGTACCAATTACTAGTGGTATCAATTACCAGTGATACCAACTACTAGTGGAGGAAAAATTTTATAAAATTTTTTTTTCTTTCATATTTTGTTAAAAATTTTTTCTTTCGAATTAGTTTGCAATACACGAAATAAAAATTTAAGTGTGATAAAAACAATTTTCATTCACTTCTTTTTTTTTCAACCATGTATTCCCATTGCTGGGAAATAATGAACTGGCCATAAAAAGAATTTATACAGTTGGAGTGTAAAAAAAACGTATATAGAAAACAAGTGTAAACGAGAAAGCAATTTCGATTTGTTGTTAAAAAAAAAAAAAGATAAATTCAATATTAATATAAAAGCTCTACATTCGAATCAAAACACATTCGTCGTTTTTTGTTTTTTTTTGTTTAGCGGAAATTTTTAATTGAAAAGTAGAAAAATGGGAACAAAAAATTTATTTTAATTAAAAAAAGTGTCTTCTTTAAAGAAATAAAATTTTCTGCGGAATTATTATTATTATTTTATATATAGAGAAAATTAAAATTATTATTCTATGTCACCAAAAAAAAAAAAAAAATAATAATAAAATAAAATCGGTTAAAGGAGAACTATGACTAAAATATCAAAAGTAAACTGACACCTGGAAAACGAAAAATCAAGCGCTTCGAATGACATTGTTAAAAAATATTCATGCCATTCGTTTTCACAGGTATCAGGAACATTGTTATCTGTACTCGTGGTTTAAAAAAAAAAAAAAAAAAAGAGAGCGGAAAAAAAGAATGTGCTACATATACATATGGCACCAAAGTCGTTAGCGTGGTGTTTTTTTTATTTTTGTGGGCGGTAAATAGCATTGGAAAAAATAACCAGCGCATCATGACACAGTTGAGTGCATTGAAAAACTGCTCTCTGGATTAACCCCTATGGTGAATATTTGCAGGTTTCATCGGGTTGACGCAACAACATATATATATATATATATATATACAAGTTACATCAGCGAATTTCGTCGTTTACGTCAAAGAGCAAGTGCCGCGTATATATATACATTGGAATGGGAAATACGCTTTTCATTATATCAGCGAAAATTTCTGTCGCTGTCGTTTCTCTGATAAACTGTTGCTTCTCTATACAAAAACTAATTAAAACTTGTAATTAATCACAAGTTTTTGACACTTCACAACTTAATTAGATTTTAAAATGTTTTTTTAAAATAATTTCCCAAAAATGTCATTCACAAAAAAAACAAGAATTTTTAAAGAAATTTTTTTTTTTCAAAGAATTATGTCACAGAATAGAATTCTGAAGGGATAAAAAAAAGGGTTGTTAAAAGCCGTATGTAATGGTCTCTAAGCCATATAACTTCGACATTATCCAACTTTGTAACTTTTGGTTAGTGGTCACCCTTAACCCTCTTTTAACCCCCTCCCCCCCCCCTTTACAACCTACTCTACTTTTGCCTCACTAACGACCTATAGGTGAAAAAGGAACCGCTTTACGCTAAAGTGAACTTTCCTTGACGCTTTCGCGATAACGCCAGAGAGCAAACTATATGACGTTAAGACATCATGTGCTTCACTGAAATGTTTCAACTTCTCCCCTTTTTTACTGTGTCTTTTAAGCCCTTTCATATTTCCTTCGTTTTTTATATTCGGGTTTTTTTTTTATTTTTACAGCAATTCATTTTTATTAGGAAAAAATAATTTCCAAACAGCGACGCTAAAAAAAAAAGGAATTTTCATCCCGTCTGACTAAAACTGTTTTTTACATACTTAAAAGTAATTTTTTTTTTCTTTACTGCTGATAGAAAAAAGAAATTTCAAAAAAAAATAACAATAAAATGATAATAAAAATAATAAAATAATAATAAATACTAAAAAGAATAATAAATAATTATTGCAAGTAGAAAAAGTCCAATTCTTATTGATACCAACTAGTAGCGGTACCAATTACCAGTGGTACCAACAAGTAGTGGTACCAACTGGTAGCGGTAGCAACTACTAGTGGTACCAATTTGTATTGATACCAACTACTTGTGGTACTAATTACTGGTGGTACGAATTACTAGTGGTACCAATCACTACTGGTACCAATTACTAGTGGTACCAATTACTAATGGTACCAATTAATAGTGGTACCAACTACTAGTGGTACCAACTACTAGGTGGTACTGAAATATTTTCAGTATAATGTTTTTTGTATAATATTTTCGCGATTATAGGTAATTTTTTATAAGAAATTCATTTGTAAAATTTTTTTTCTCAAATAATTATAAAAATATAATTATTAGAGACTCTGTACTGAAATCATTACAATTTTATAATTATGAAAATGTAATTATAGAAAATAAAATTTTTCACGTGCAAAAATTAAAATATTATAAAATTAAAATTATAAAAATTTAATTACAGAAATTAATTAATTTTGTATTTTACTGATAACTATATATAGTTTTGTAATTTTGTATTTTACTAATAACTATATATATATATAGTTATCAGTAAAATACAAAATTAATTTCTGTAATTAAATTTTTATAATTTTAATTTTATAATATTTTAATTTTTGCACGTGAAAAATTTTATTTTCTATAATTACATTTTCATAATTATAAAATTCTAATGATTTCATTACAGAGTCTCTAATAATTATATTTTTATAATTATTTGAGAAAAAAAAATTTTATAATGAATTTCTTATAAGAAATTACCTATAATCGCGAAAATATTATAGAAAAAACATTATACTGAAAACATTTCAGCTTTAACATTATTTTCTTATACTCTCTAAATCTGAATTAGTAAAAATGTTTACTAATTTGAATTAGTGACTCACTTTTTGCTTCTGAATTAGTTAAATTTTACTAATTGTTAGTAAAAGTTACTAATAATTAGTAAAATTTTACTAATTCAGAAGCAAAAAGTGAATCACTAATTCAAATTAGTAAACATTTTTACTAATTTATATTTAGAGAGTAAGGAATTTTCATAAGGGTTTATTTTTTTAATTATTTATTTATTGAGATTGTCTTTATATTATTTTCAATAGAAAAAGACAATAATTATATAAAAATTAAATATAAAATAAAAAATAAATTAAATAAAATTACAAAATATATTTTTTATTATTTTAAGTATAAAAAGTCAATCGTAATTATTTGAATATAATTGAATTTGAAATATTTTATTATTCATATAAAGAAGAATTAATTAATTAATGAATTTTTGAAGAAGAATTTCATTTTTCTCTTCTCGTACACTCAATATTTTTGCAATAATATTAATAACTTTAAATTTTTATAAATTAAAATTAATTCTCAATTTTTCTCGACTATTTTCAAAATTATTTATATCTTGTGTGCTTTTTTTTTTTTTGTTGGACAATTAATAAATTCAGAGATCAAGCTCGCACACTTTTTTTTGTTTGTATTCTCTATTTATTTTATATTTTTCTTTTCTTTTTTGTTTCTTTTTTTTTGTAATACGAGTTGAATGGCCTTCGGGCTAAACGGCTAAACGACCTAATACTTTTACAGTGGGTTTTATCCAATCAGGCTAAAAATGTTTCTTTCGCGAATGGCCAGCACACGTACGCTTTTATCCCCCGACACCCGAGGAGAATTAAATCGAATTTGCATTTCGATGAGTATCAAAAAAAAAAAAAAAACGAAAGGAAGACTTTTCACAATTGGGAAAATGCTATTTGATTCTTGTGCAGAATTTTTGAAATCGGTTTTAAAAAGATAAAACTAATTATGTAAAGTTATTTTTTAAATTTAATTTTTGAAACAATAAACTAAATTAATAATTCAATTTATTTATAATAATAAAAAGTTTTTGTTGATAATTTCTGAGAATAAAATTTTGTATTTTTTTGTTTTTGTTTCAGTAATTGCAAAAAGAAAAAGTTTTTTTTTTTTTTTGATGATGAATCGGACTGTTTTACTGCAATGCACACACTGTAAATCAGAACAGATGAGCAGATATCTAAAGGTTAGTGGCTACTGTCAAGGGATGCGTTCAGTGGGGTGAACAGTGCGATAGTAGAACACAACTTGACCCCCTATCATGATGTACGGATTATACATGCGTTTTGCATATATGCATGGACATGTATATATATAGAGCAGACCGTGGCACCACTTGGTTTATATATTCCTTTGACATTGTTCATTTCATGCAGCAAACAGAGAGAGAGACCATGGCCAATATCTGAATATGTATATGAGACACCATGAACCAGTTTTGGCTTCCTGTAGACAAGTTACTTGAACACCTACCTCCATAATTTACACAAATGATATCGTACTATAATAAACCCTTCAAAATTATTGTACTTGCAAATAAGACCACTTCAAAATTGTTTACGTTCACCAATTTTTTTTTTTTTTTAATAAAAATATTTTTAGTGCCTAAAGATGCAATTTTTGACAAAATATTTTGGAAATATAATTAATTTTTACACTAGCTGGTGGAGAACTTGTTAAATAAAACTACTAATAGTACCACTACTTGTAGTACCACTACTAGTTGGTACCATTACGAATTAGTATCACTAGTAGTAGGTAATACTGGTAATTGGTATCACTAGTAGTAGGTAATACTGGTAATTGGTATCACTAGTAGTAGGTACTACTGGTAATTGATACCACTAGTAATTGGAACCACTAGTAACTGCCACCACTGATAATTCGTACAACTACAAATTGGTCTAACAACGAATAACCCTACTAGTTGGTACCATTACGAATCGGTACCACTCTTGATTAGTACCACCACTATAAATTGGGATCCCTACGAATTTGTACCGCTACTGCTAGTACCAATTCATAATGGTACCAACTATTGCGGTACCAATTCGAAGTGGTACCAATTCGTAATATTATTAACTACTACGATACCAATTCGTAGTGATACCAATTACTAGTGGTACCAACTAGTAGCGATACCAACTAGTAGCGGTACCACTTACGATTGGTACCAATTTGCATTGATACCAACTAGTAGCGATACCAATTTGTAATAGTATTAACTAGTAGCGGTACCCATTCGTAACCGTGCCAATTAGTAGTGATACCAACAAGTAGTGGTACCAACTAGTAGCGGTACAAACTACTAGTGGTACCAATTACCAGTGGTGGTAGCAATTACAAGTGGTACCAATTCGTATTGATACCAACTAGTAGCGGTACCAATTACCAGTGGTACCAACTAGTAGCGATACCAACTACTAGTGGTACCAATTACCAGTGGTAACAACAAGAAGGGGTACCAACTAGTAGCGGTACAAACTACTAGTGGTACCAATTACCAGTGGTGGTAGCAATTACAAGTGGTACCAATTCGTATTGATACCAACTAGTAGCGGTACCAATTACCAGTGGTACCAACTGGTAGCGGTAGCAACTACTAGTGGTACCAATTTGTATTGGTACGAATTACTAGTGGTACGAATTACTAGTGGTACGAATTACTAGTGGTACCAACTACTAGTGGTACCAACTATTAGTGGTACCAACTATTAGTGGTACCAACTACTAGTGGTACCAACTATTAGTGGTACCAACTACTAGTGGTACCAACTACTAGTGGTACCAATTAGTATCAAAAACTAGTAGTGATACCAGTTAGTAGTATCAAGTATTTAGCGGTACCAAGTAGTTATAAATGTGTATGTAAATTTTATTTCTAAAAAAAATAAAAATTAAAAAAGAAAAAATAGTGGAAAAAACTAGTCATTTTTGAAGCACTTCCTCTCTCTCTCCCTCTCTCTCTCTCTCTGTCACTCTTTGTGGTGGAAAATTCACTTATTGTTATAGTGCTGTGTAATGTCATTTAGTTTTCGTTTGAAAATACATTTAGTGAAAATTGGTCAACGTTACGTCACTATAATGACATTATCGTCCTTTATAATTGTGAAGTCTGTAATTTTTAAAATGGGTTAATTATTATTTTCAATAAATAGAGCTCAACGACAAAGGTCATTTGTATTATTATTATTATTATTATTATTATGATTATTATTATTTTTATTATTATATAAAAAAATATAAAAAATAAAAGAATTATTTTAAAAAATATAAAAAAAGCAAATAATAAGAATATTTTTTAATCCCTTAAGCAAGTTAGTGGCAAAATTGTATGTGACATATTTTATTGTTTGGGTCAATTTACTATAAACGTTTTATTTGACATTTATTGGAAATTCTTTTTTATCAATTGATATTTGAGTCATATTTTCATTCAATATTTATTGGATTTTCGGTATGGCAATAGTTTTAAGCATCGATCGAATAGCAATATGATTTAGTGTATAATTCGAAAGCTATACCTAAAAGAGATATGTGTGTGTGTGTGTGTCGGTGATTTACATCGGACAGTCTGCTTTCTAGGACGTTATCATTTTGCGAAGATGTGTATTATATTTCGATCGCAATATTAAGCGAACCAACAAGTAAAATTAATAGCACGCGTGTGTAGAATATACCATGGATACAATAAACTATATATACATATATATAGTAAACTGAAACCTCGAGAATATGCATGAGAAGGTGTGGCGACGAATGCCGAGCACCTCAAAAGACTTCAGAACCTTAAATGGCAAAAAAAAAAAAATTCACTTTTTATACGCATAAAAAAAAAAATTGTTATTCTAAATTTATGATATATCTTTCAATATTTTTCTAAAACAAAAATATTTCAATTGTAAATATTACATTTTATTATAAAAATGAAAAAAAAAAAATTGAATTATTATTAAATTTTATAATTTTTGAGAAAAATGAAATAATAAAATTCTATTTTCAAATTTGCCTGAAAAAACAAATGGTAATAATTTTAAATATGACAATATGACATCTCTACTTGGATTAATGAAATTGAATTTCAATTTCCGTCTCTGGTATTGTATACTTTTTCCTATATATATTTAATAAATACCGTGGATGTCCTAGTTACTGTCCACCTAAGACCTAGTTTCCGTCCAGTTTAATTTTCAAAATAACATTTATAAAAAAAATTATTTTCTTTTATTTGTTTACTTAAAACTAATAAGTCGATTGCGTGCCAAAAGGAATAAATTATTATTGTTAAAAAATAATTTAAATTACTATACGAGATATTTGTAAAATGGACGGTAACTGGTACATCCACGGTATAGAATAATATATAAAATATCATTATATTGACCTTTTTTCAGAAAAAACAGGTCTGATTAATAATTGACTTCTACTACTTAATTTATATAAAATCAGATTTTTTTTTTTTTTTTTTTTTTTGTAAAAATATTGAAAAATTTCCTTAATTATGAATATTTGAAGCATACAACGAATGTTGAAACAAGTAAAAAAATATATATATAAAATGTTTTGTCGTCTTTCTAAGGATTGGAAAATTTTAACAAAAAAGCTTGTTTCGTATAGCAAGTTGCTGGCTTTTAACAAGGTGGCAAGTTTTTCTCATTACGTGTGGCACATGTATATATATATATATATACATAGTTTCATCGGATAATAGTGTAGGGGATAAAAGTCAATTTGTTTAGATTAAGACAAGACGAGTGCACCTAATGAATACAAAGCTTTGCAAAAAATAGAAGAAAAAAAAATTTCGTCAGATTTTAGACGAAAAAAAGAAAAAAAATTTTGTCCATACATAAAACCCGAGGAAAAAACAAAAAAATTCTAACAAATTAATTCAAAAAAAAAAAAAAAAAAAAAAAATTAAAAACAAAAAAAATTAATAAATTCTACTCAAGGAATAATTTAAACAAAATAAAAATTGAAAAGAAAATTTGGTTTAAATAAAAAATTCTAAATTTTCAACGTGGTTTGTGATATTTTACACTCTCTCAATAAAAGTGTCACTCACTCACACCTTTTTTTACGAGTGACAATTTTAACAATTTTGCTAAAAGCTTGCGTAAAATCTCTGTAACTTGTAAATTCATTCCGCGAGTTCACAAACGAATTGTCGCGGGAAAGGGGGGGGGGAGGAGCATTTTACAACTTTCTGAAATATTCAAATTCTTTGGATAACCGATATCTCGCGACGAATGAAATTCTCTTCTAATTGCTTCGTTAAGTCACTGGGTTAAATATACGAAAGTCACCTGAATTTTCTTTTATTTTTATACTAAAAAAAAAAAAAAAAAAATTAACAAACTGTGATTTTCTTTTTTTAAATAAAAATATTGTTTTTTTATAAAATAAAAAAAAGTTTTGATTTTATAAAAATTAAATAATAAAATAAAATAAATTTATAATTCAATTAAATAATTAAATAAAATAAATGAATAATTAAATTAAATAATTGAATAAAGTAAATGGATAATTAAATTAAATGATTGAATAAAATAATTGAATAATTTAAATAAATAAATAGTCGACTCACCGAAGATGATTTAGTTTTTTTTTTTTTTTTAAATTATTCAAGTCCAATGGAAACTCACCTGTAACAAAAGAATAATAATGTAATTAAATAATTATTCAATTACTTACGATAACAAATTATTTTAAAAAATTTTTAATTTAAATTTTTTTAAAAAAATTAAATATATAAAAAAAAAAACTATTTTTTTTTGAGTTTATTAACTTTTTCTCTATTAAATTACAACATTTTCAAGTATTTTTCTTTTTTGTTTTGTAAAATATAAAGTATTTTTCTCGAGTCTTCTTCTTTTTCTTCTTTTTCCTTTTTGCCAATTTTTTTTTTTGTGGATATATACATCAAGTTTTGTTTTTCATTGCAGTTGAAACGAATCTTGCGAAATTAGTTACGATATTTTTATAGCGCAAAAAGAGAGAGAGAGAGAGAGAGTTACTGGAAAACTAAACTAATTACGCGAGACTTTGGGTGGAGGGGAGGGGGTGGCAAGGAACTGAAGAGAAGAACTGATGATGGTGCATCGGCTTCGAAAAGTTTTTCAAATGAAATTACCGTTACAAACCATTGATGGAAAGAATGGACTTCTTCTTTGCGATTTCTTCAACTTCATCAACCGAGTCAGATAATATACTTTTCGCGAGAGAAAGAAAGAAAGAGAGAGAGAGAGAGAGAGAGAGAGAGAGAGAGAGAGAGAGAGAGAGAGAGAGAGAAAGCCTTTCAAACAACGTCTTCTAATTTAATCGTCTAGACTTTTAAGCAAAGGGATGTCGCTTAACCAAATGTTCATTTAATTTTTTTTATTTCCTTTACGATTCGTATTTAAGAAATTTTTCTTTTTGTTTCATTGATTTTTTTATTATATTCATTCACTTTTTTTTAATTTATTTTTTATTTTTATTTATTTTTATTTTTATTTTTATATTTTTATATTTTTATTTTTATTTATTCCTTTATATTTTTTTATTTATTTATTTTAGTTTTTATTAATAAGTAATTATATTTTTTTTATTTTGAAAGAAAAAACCACAGTCAGAAGGAATCGAACTCCGGTTCCTGATACTACAAATCCAGTAGAAAAGCCACTGGACCGACCTAAATTTTTATTTATTTTTATAATTTTTAAATTTATTTTTATTTATTTTTTTATTTCTAATTTTATTTTTATTTATTTTTATTTTTAATTTAATTTTTATTTATTTATTTAATTGATTTTGTTTATTTTTATTCTTATTTATAAGTAATTATATTTTTTATTTTGACTGAAAAAACCGCAGTCAGGAGGAATCGAACTCCGGTTCCTGATATTACAAATCCAGTAGGGAAGCCACTGGACCAACCTAACTTATGATTTATGTATTTTTATATTTTTTATTTTTTGTTTTAATTTTATTTACTTTTTTATTTTTAATTTAATTTTTATTTATTTATTTAATTGATTTTGTTTATTTTTATTCTTATTTATAAGTAATTATATTTTTTATTTTGACAGAAAAAACCGCAGTCAGGAGGAATCGAACTCCGGTTCCTGATATTACAAATCCAGTAGGGAAACCACTGGACCAACCAAAATTTTGATTTATTTATTTTTATATTTTTTAATTTTTGTTTTTTTTTAAGTTTATTTATTTTTATTTACTTTTTTATTTTTAATTTAATTTTTATTTATTTAATTGATTTTGTTTATTTTTATTCTTATTTATAAGTAATTATATTTTCTATTTTGACAGAAAAAACCGCAGGTAGGAAGAATCGAACCCGGCTCCTGATATTACAAATCCAGTAGGGAAGCCATTGGACCAAATTAATTTTTATTTATTTATTTTTCTTTCTTTATTTTTTTTTAAATTTTTCTTTTCTTTTTGTTTTTGTTAATTTTAATTTAATTTATTTCTTTTTATTTATTTTTCTTTTCTTTTTGTTTTTTTAATTTTTTTATTTATTTTTATTTTTCTTTTCCTTTTGTTTTTTTAATTCTATTTATTCATTTTTATTATGAAAGAAAAAATCGCAGGTAGGAAGAATCGAACCCGGTTCCTGATATTACAAATCCAGTGGTAAAGCCACTGGACCATGTTAATTTTTTTTTTTATTATTATTATTATTATTATTATTATTATTATTTCTGTAATATCTATAATTGTTATTTTAATAATTATTTTTGTCTATACATTTTTTTCTGAATGTTAATTTTTTTTTTCACCACACAAATTGAAAAGGAGGATTTAAAATTTTTTTGTCTCCTAAAATTTTTGAAGAGAGTTTATTTATAATAAACTTTCACGCGGATAATTTATGTCAATCAACGCAAACGATGATTAATATCGACTACTACCAGTTCGTGTCATCGGAGATTAATTAATGAATTAAAGCGCCTTCAAGCTGCGACTAAAGTTACCTTATGGATTCAAGCTTGTCAAAGTTTGAACAAGTGCAGGCGCATATAAGAGCTTGTAGAACACTTACGACTTTCAAAACTACAACGATCAAAAGCTTGTTAGCTTCTCTCTGAATATATAACAAGAGAGAAAAGGAAGATAATAATGCTGTAACGATTGATTTTTGTCCAATCAAGAGCTTTTAATTAAAATTCTTTACTCTTTTAATAAAAAAAAAAAAAAAATATTTCACAACTTTCTTTGATAAGAAAAAAAAATTTTTTTTTTTTGTTAATTAGCACACTATTAAGACAAAAAAATATAAATTTTACAATTATAAATCAAAATTGAAAATTTATTTCCTTTAGACAAAAGTTTAAAGAATTTTTTTTTTTAAATATAAATGACACAAATGTAAATAACAAAAGAGAAAACAACGCAATTTGTTGCTTCCGTCGAATGTAAATTTGGTTATATTAAAATTCAAGAGCTTGGAAAATGTGATAAATGCAAATTCGTCCCAATGAAATTCAATGTAATGAAATTATAGTTACTGAATAATTAATTAATAACTAGACCGCCGCTTTTCGTTGAAATATTTCTATTTTTAGTGTAATAAAATTTTTATATTAATAAATATTAAATAAATAAATATTAAATCTCTGTTTGAAAAAAAAAAATAATTAATTTTAAAATATTAAGTGACAGTAAATTTAATCGATAAATGAATTTATTAATAACAAAATGGCAAAATTACAAAAAAACAAAAGAAAGTAATTTTCCAATAGAATGGACATTTTATCTTCTCCGCCTCGCATTATATATATATATTAAAATTCACCAATACTAATTACGAAGCGTTAGTATGCGGCTGGAAATTCAAAATATGTCTCGTTATTATTCCCCTTTTGGATCAATTTCCCAGAGAGTCTATTGTAGGGCAGCCGAACAGAGAATTCCCACAGGAGTGATTCGTTTAAAGCGGAAAAGCTTCTCTTCTCTATTGTCATATATATATATACATATATATAAAGCGAGAATTTCGTTTCAATTTTCTCCGGGATCATCCGCGTCCCTTTTATTATTATACGTTGTGTTTTATTTAAAACTAATTTTCAACGCAACTAGCGGAAATTAAATATTGGAAAATACATATTGGTATGTAGAATAGGAAAAAAAATAAAACCTTTTTTTTTTAAAAAAAATATTTATATAATAAAAAGAAAATCGTTTATTTTCTTTTTGAAAATTGTACGAGTATCATAAATAACATAAATTCCCGGATTACCTCGAATTAATCTCTTTAGTTTTGCCAATATATAGAAGAGAGGAAAATTTGTGTATTATTATTATGGAAAACAAGTACGATACTAGGAGCTTTTGTATATTGATTGGATTTAAATTTGATAAATATGTTTATCTAAATTTTGAAATCTGAATTTTTATAACTACACGTCTTAAAAATAAATTCATTATTAAATTTAATTTATTTACTTAATTTATTATTTAATTTAATTGTTTATTAATAATTAATAATTAAAAAAAAAATTCTAATTTCTTATTTTCTAGTTAAAAAAAAAAAAAAAATTTTTAACTAAAAAATAAAAAAAAATTTCGGGCAAAATGAATTTTTCAATTTTTTTTTTTTTTTTGACTAGCGCACATATTATTTACTTGAATACACACACGTTTCACATTCGAGAGTATTGTTGTCAATTTCCATGAAAATCATGGAAAAAGAGCTATGATTTTCGTTTGATTGCAAATGATGATAAAAATTATACTTCAATTTTTTGACTCGTTATATTATAGATATATATTGAGAATCGAAACAAAATTGATACCTTCAGTTTTCATAAAATAAATTCAATTGAGACGAAAAAAGAAAAAAAAAAAAAAAAAAAAAAATTGTGAAACCACGAAAAGAGAAAAAAATGAAATTAAGAAAAAAGGTAAAATTGTAAATAAAATTTCAAAAACAATATCGTTATTAATTGACATTATTAAAAGACAATTAATTATTTAATTATTTTTTAAGTTAAATTATAACATCTTGCTATACTGAATATATTAATTAGAAATAATCAATTTTAAATTAAAAACCGAAATAAAATTATTTATGCATTTAATATTTCAATTAGATTTTTCATATGGAAAATTACATACTTGAATAATTAAAAGAAATTTAAATAATAGTTCATTAAAAATGCAAGTGATAGAAAAGAAAATTGCGAATATTAAATATAAATTAACCTCTTTTGAAATATTTAATACAACTGTATTGAATTTTATATGAAAAGTTTTACTATTTTTAAATAATCAATATTTTTTTAATCTTTTTATGATTTTTTAAAGGAAAAATTATATATTCAGACGAAATTCTGTTTTTAATCTACTTTTACAAGATTCTTGATCAGAATTTTTCTCTCAATCCCCCCCCCCCTCACTCTCTCTCTCTGTCTATCTCTCTTTCGAAAACATTACTATAACAAATTTCACGTTAAAATCATATTCTACATAAATTATACATTAAATTAATGTTTAATTAAATTTTACATTAAAATAATATTCCCGTTGAATTTTACATCAAAATGAATATGTTTAATTAAACTTTAACATATTAAATCAAAGTTTTATTAAATTTTGCAATTAATGTTGCAATATAAATCTTATATTTAAAATTATGAATTATATTTATTTTTAATTAATGATTAATATATAAAAGAAAAATTCACTGTTTCTACATTGTATAAGTATAGAAAATTATTTTTTAACTTTTGATTTTTGTTTTTCACTAAAAGTTATGTCTGACTAAAAAATTTTTTTTTTCTCTACTTAATAGAAACAAAATTTTCTTTTCAAGAAGGAAAAAGCTAAACGAATTAATAATGTTTTGTCTGACAGAAACTGAATTTTACTACTGATTTGAAATTAAAATATTTTTTTTAAACGTTTTGTCTGACTAAATCCACGTTTTACTAATTAAAAAAGATTTCAAAAAAAAAAAATATTTGGGCGGATTGAAACTGTGCTTTTTTATTTAAAATTAAATAAAAAAAAATTTGTCTAACCGGAACTGAATTGTACTACTGATTTTAAAAATAAAAACAAATTTTAAACGCTTTTTGTCTGACTAAATCCAAGTTTTACTACTGAGAAAGAAATAAAAATTAGAAACGTTTTCTATTATTCTAAATAAATTAAAAATTCGCTGTCTGACTAAAAATGACTTTTACTACTGATTTTAAAAATAAACTCGTTTTATGAAAATTTTGTCTAATTATAGGTTTTACTACTGAAAAAATGGAAAATAACTAAAAAAAAAACATTCTAGCTGAATAAAACCGTATTTTTCTATTTCTAATTAAATTAGAAGCGATTTGCCTGATCGTAACTGACTTGTACTACTGATTTGAAAAGTAAAACCATTTTTTTAAACGTATTGTCTGACTAAATCCAGATTTTACTACTGAAAAAAATAACAAAAAAAAACATTCTCAATGAAAGAAATTGTTTTTCTATTTCTAAATAAATTAAAAACGTTTCTTGTCTGACTAAAAGTGACTTGTACTACTGCTTTTAAAAATAAACTCGTTTTATGAAAATTTTGTCTGACTAATTATAGGTTTTACTACTGAAAAAATAGAAAATAACTTTTAGAAAAACATTCTAGCTGAATAAAACCGTATTTTTCTATTTCTAATTAAATTAGAAGCGATTTGCCTGATCGTAACTGACTTGTACTACTGATTTGAAAAGTAAAACCATTTTTTAAACATATTGTCTGACTAAATCCAGATTTTACTACTGAAAAAAATAACAAAAAAAAACATTCTCAATGAAATAAATTGTTTTCCTATTTCTAAATAAATTAAAAACGTTTCTTGTCTGACTAAAAGTGACTTGTACTACTGCTTTTAAAAATAAACTCGTTTTATGAAAATTTTGTCTGACTAATTATAGGTTTTACTACTGAAAAAATAGAAAATAACTTTTAGAAAAACATTCTAGCTGAATAAAACCGTATTTTTCTATTTCTAATTAAATTAGAAGCGATTTGCCTGATCGTAACTGACTTGTACTACTGATTTGAAAAGTAAAACCATTTTTTAAACATATTGTCTGACTAAATCCAGATTTTACTACTGAAAAAAATAACAAAAAAAAACATTCTCAATGAAATAAATTGTTTTCCTATTTCTAAATAAATTAAAAACGTTTCTTGTCTGACTAAAAGTGACTTGTACTACTGCTTTTAAAAATAAACTCGTTTTATGAAAATTTTGTCTGACTAATTATAGGTTTTACTACTGAAAAAATAGAAAATAACTTTTAGAAAAACATTCTAGCTGAATAAAACCGTATTTTTCTATTTCTAATTAAATTAGAAGCGATTTGCCTGATCGTAACTGACTTGTACTACTGATTTGAAAAGTAAAACCATTTTTTAAACATATTGTCTGACTAAATCCAGATTTTACTACTGAAAAAAATAACAAAAAAAAACATTCTCAATGAAATAAATTGTTTTCCTATTTCTAAATAAATTAAAAACGTTTCTTGTCTGACTAAAAGTGACTTGTACTACTGCTTTTAAAAATAAACTCGTTTTATGAAAATTTTGTCTGACTAATTATAGGTTTTACTACTGAAAAAATAGAAAATAACTTTTAGAAAAACATTCTAGCTGAATAAAACCGTATTTTTCTATTTCTAATTAAATTAGAAGCGATTTGCCTGATCGTAACTGACTTGTACTACTGATTTGAAAAGTAAAACCATTTTTTAAACATATTGTCTGACTAAATCCAGATTTTACTACTGAAAAAAATAACAAAAAAAAACATTCTCAATGAAATAAATTGTTTTCCTATTTCTAAATAAATTAAAAACGTTTCTTGTCTGACTAAAAGTGACTTGTACTACTGATTTAGAAAGAAAACCGTTTCCTCTGACTGTAACTAGAGTTTACTACTAGTAAACAAAAATATATTTTTATTTCCTAGTAGTAAACTCAAGTTTCATTTAGGAAAAAAATCTTTATCTTGAATAGCGATATGTTTCTCTAGAATAGCGAAAACTCTCTTAGTGAAATAAATTTCTATTTCAGTGAAACTTATCCCTGTTTCAGGTAAAAAAAAAATTTTTCCCATAGAAATATTTTTTAACAATTAAAAATTAAAATTCAATAATAAAAATAAAAAAGCAAATAAAGAGAAAATTAAAGAAAGAGCTTCAAAAAAAAATTTCGACTGTTGGTCACCTTAGATGAAATTTGTTCACAATGAAGGATCAGTTGCAAGATTGATAAGGCAAGGAGAAAATCCTCATTATCGCGAAGGTTGTGTGTTAAAGAGGAAAGGGGAAGGAAGAGGTGAGTCTAACGACTCAGAGTATGGTCGTATTCTCTTGGGGAGTGGCCGCCTAACTCTGCTGAAGCGAATCCCCTCTGTCATGGCAGATAGCTCCCACCTGTCACTCTCTGACCACACAGTCATTTGTCTGGATCACTCGTGTTTCGCGCGCCCCCGTGAGATCTTCCTTCGTCCATTCTACATCCAACCCTGTTTGCTTTCAACCCTTCTCTCTCTCTCTCTCTCTCTTGATCTCTCTCTCTTGCTCTCTCTCGCAATTCCAAGTGTCAGTTCAGAGCCAATGCTATATCCTCATTCTTATCCCTTGGCTTAATATAATTATCCCTATATACAGTTTACTCGAAATACCTCATATAGTAAAATGTGATGGAACCTTAATTGAGATTGTCCAATGAAAATTAAATTACAAATTTTGGAAACTTGCAATTACTTTGGGTTGATGAATATTTCATGTGACAGACAGAGAGAGAGAGAGAGAGAGAGAAGGGGGAATTGTTTTAAAATATAACTTCTTTGTTTTTATTAATAATTAATAGAAAAATAAAATTATAAAAGCAGGCAAAGGCTGATTGGAAATTTTTTTTTAACTACTGATAACACAAAAAAATACAAAGAAACTTAAAAGTCTGACTAAATTAATTTTTTACCACTGAGACAGTGGAATAAAGAATGACAAAACGTTCTATCCCGAAAAAAAACTGCTTTTTTCTACTTGTACAAATAAATTTGGGGAAATAACAAAAAAAATTTGTCTGACTGAAACAGACATTTACTACTGATACTACAATTGAGGATACTTAAAACTTTGTCTGACTAAATTTATGTTTTACTACTGAAAAGATAAAATATTACTAAGAACCTATACTGTCTGTAATTCCGTCGGAATTCCATCGGAGTTCCAAAGAATTTTTCCATGGGATTCCAACGGAATTCCGATTAATTTTTTTTTTTTCAAAATTTTTAGAGTCTTAATTCCGTTGGAATTCCGTCGGAATCCCATCGGAAATTCTTTGAAACTCCGATGGAATTTCGACGGAATTACGTTGGATTTTCCGGCGGAATTCTGATAGAACCTCAATGGGGGCACATTCCGTGAAATCTTTCCAAGTGTGTTGTCTGACCGGAATTGACTTGTACTACTAGTTTTAAAAGTAAAATCGTTTTTAAACATTTTTTCCGACCAAATAATAGATTTTACTACTGAAAAAAGGAAAAAAATTTTTAAACATTTTGTATTAATCGAAATATTTAACATTTTGTTGTCTGACTAAAAATGACTTTTACTACTGATTTTAAAAGTAAAATCGTTTTTAAACGTTTTGTCTGACTAAATCTCGGTTTTACTACTGAAAAGACAAAATATTACTAAAAACCTACTGTCTGACTGAAAAATTATTTTTCTACTCACAAATAAATTATAAACTTTCTGTCTGACTAAATCTAGGTTTCACTACTGAAAAAGATAAAAGAATACTAAAAAAAATTCTTGCTGGATAAAACTGTTTTTTTTCTATTTCTAATTAAATTAAAAACAATTTGTCTGACCGGAATTGCCTTGTACTACTGATTTTGTAAATAAAATAATTTTTTAACGTTCTGTCTGACTACATTTAGATTTAACTACTGAGAAAGGAACAAAAATTAAAAACATTTTGTATTATTCTAAATAAACTTAAAAAAAACGTTGTCTAACTAAAAATTACATTTACTACTGATTTTAAAAATAAAACAATTTTTAAACATTTTGTCTGACTAAATCTAGGTTTGACTACTGATAAGATAACATTTTACTAAAAACCTACTGTCTGACTGAAGATTTCCTTTTCTACTCACAAATAAATTATAAACTTTCTGTCCGACTAAATCTAGATTTTACTACTGAAAAAGATAAAAGAATACTAAAAAAAATTCTTACTGAATAAAACTGTTTTTTTTCTATTTCTAATTAAATTAAAAACAATTTGTCTGACCGGAATTGCCTTGTAATACTGATTTTAAAAATAAAATCATTTTTTAACGTTTCGTCTGACCAAATCTAGGTTTTACTACTGAAAAAAATGAAAAATAACTTAAAAAACATTCTGGCTGTATGAAACGATGTTTTTCTATTTCTTATTATATTAGAATTGTCTGACCGGAATTGACTAGTACTACTGATTTTTAAAAATAAAACCATTGACTTATTTAAAAGACTGGCTGATCAAAATAATCTTTTTCTACTTACAAAAAAACAGGAAAATCAGATTGTCTGACTAAAACTGCACTTTACTACTTATATAGTAAAATTCTACCAATTTAATTTTTTTTTGTCTGGCATTAATTGACTTTTACTACTGATAAAATTGCTAATTCAAAAATTGTTAATTAAAAAAATTCCTATCTCTAATAATTATTACTTGAAAAAATCGTTAATTAAACAAATTGTTAATTAAAAAAAAAATGATTAATTTCGAAAATTGTTAATTAAAAAACAATTTCAATTAAAAAATCGTTAATTTAGATAATTGTTAATTTAAAAAAGGTTCTAATTCAAAAAAACCGTTAATTTAGAAAATGACTAATTAAAAAAAAAAAAAATTCCAATTAAAAAATAATACATAAAATTAAAGCAAAAAATGTTTAAAAATTTGAATGCTTTCAAAGTACTTAAATCGCAACTGGCGTATACACTATATAAATATTAATTACTGAGTGGAAAATAAATCAGTTTTCGTAACTATTTACATGAATATAAATTACAAAATATAGGTATGAGAAAGTTGAATGTGAGAAAAGTTTTGTTTTGTGCATTATTCAAAAATTCGCGCCACGAAAGGTTATATACATATTTTTGTGTTCTTTTTTTTTTTTTTTTTTTTTTTTTTTTTTGAAAGGGGAACAAAAATGCCATGCATAACTTTTTGCATTAATAGTTGAAACAGATTGGCAATATTGGCATGACCGGCCAAGCGATTACTATACTACCGTTGACTAGAAGGTACAAGGTTTTATCGAGCGAATAATAAATATCGGCAATATTGTCGCTTCCGCTTCGATACTCATGTCCCCTATTAATTTATGACCCTAGCTATTGGATCATTATTAAATTCCCCCCCCCTCATCCTTTTTCTGTAAAAAAAGAGGAAGTGGGGGGGGGGAGAAATACTCCCTCTGATTTAAATCCACAATTTTCTTTACAATATACAATTTGGAGAAAGAAATTTTTTTTTTCGAAAAAAAGTTTTTCATGCAAACAAAATGTAATTACGATCCTATTTTTTGTTTTTTACATTTTTAGGAAAAAAAAAAAAAATTCTCTTTCTTGTCATATTAAAAGAAAGTCAGATTATCCAATGGAATAATTATTATAAAATAAATTTAAATAAATTTTATTTTTTTCATATTATAAAAACTTTTTTTCCACTTGAATTTAATTAATATTTTTTTATTCAAAAATTTTCTGTTTTTTATTACTTATTTTCTGGTATAATATTTTCTATTTGCTTTTTTTTTTTTTTTTTTTTTTTTAGTGAATATAATTGAATTTAGCATAAAAATATATCGTTTGGGTTGGGAAATATGACAAGCGAGTCTTCTTTGGGCCATTGAGTCAATGGCTAAAAAAGAAGAAGAGAGAAAGAGGCAAAAGAGACACATTTCTTAACTGTAAGAGGAAAGTGGTAAAAAAGAAAAAAAAGGCAAAGATAATGTTGGTCGATGGAATTTACTGCGCGCACCGGAAGTATTCTAAGAGGGATGCTTCCATACTGCCGGATGGTTGAAAATGGAACCTGTGCCTTCGTGTTTTATTTTTCTAACCACTTCAGCATCCGTTGCATTTCCCTTTTATTCAGTATTGTACACATTCCTCAAAAAAAAAAAAGAAAGAAAGAAAAAAAAACAAAAATTTATACCTTAAAATTTCCACTCCACTTTTCAATTCATTATATATATATATATATATATATATACATATTCGAAATCTCAATTTATAATAAAAATTTTAATTTAGTAAAAAAAATTATAAGAAAAATTTAATTAATTTGTAAAAGAATTTTAAATTTGTAAAAAAAAAGTAAAATTAATTTTTATAAAGAAATTAAAATTAATTTACCTCCATGAAGTTGGCGTCGACGCTCGGCGTCGAAAATTATTTTTATGGGACCAAAAATATCAAAACATTTTTTAAAAAGGTTTAGGGTTCACACAATGTCTTAAGAAGTATTTTTCAAGGTATTATTTGGATTGAAAAATTAAAAAAAAAGTAATTTCAAATTTTTGATTCCACGAAAAACAATTTTCGGCGCTGAGCGTCGAAGCCAACTTCATGGAGGTATTAATTTTGTAAAAAAAAATTAAAATTAATTTTTATAAAATTGAAATTAATTTGAATTAGTAACAATTTTCTTAAATTAAGCGCAACTTTTCGCTAAAAGTAAGTTAAAATTGTTAAAATTTGGTTAATATTTGATAATATTCAAGTATAACCGATTATTTGAAGGGAAATTATTTTTTTTAAATTTGTTAAAATGTTAAATGTTAATTTTGTTAAGGGGAGGGACCGGTGAAAATTCAGCCTACTGAAGTTATTATTGTTAAAGAGTGTCAATTTTTTTTCTGGCATAATTTAGGATCCAAAATTATTATAAATTATTAAAATTTCAAAAAAAATTTTTTTAGCCATTTTAGAAAATTTATTTTTTGGAAAAATTAAATTTCTTTAAATCTTGTTTAGGGGTAATAATTTTTTTCAACATTTTTTTTTTCAACCAAAAATCTTATTCCACTGAGAAAAACAACAAAAGGTAATTTTTAACAATTTTACAAATTTTTTTATTTTTAAAAATTTTCATTTTTTGAAAAAATTGAAATTTTTCAAAATCCATACGCTTGATTGTTTAGAATCATGAAACAAGCGTATAAAAAAATCGGCAGTCAAAAATAATTAAAATTGTGAGAGAACTTTAAATTTTAAATTTTCGAGAATTTTGAATTTGATTTTAAAAATTATTAACAAATTTATAGTTTTTCAATTTTTCATGATATATTATACATTTAAATAATTAATATTGTCAGAAAAAAAAATTGACCACCCTTAAACAGCTTTAATTTTGATGTGTTAAAATTTCAGCGGTCCCTCCCCTTAAAATTTGGTTAAATGTTGATTTTGTTAAAATTTGGTTAAATGTTAATTTTGTTGAAAGGAAATTATTATTTTTTTAGTGAATATTTTTTTACTATAAATACAAAAGCAAATCACAAAACCAACAAATTTTTACTCTTAATTCAAGTGTGTCTAATTCTCGACGAATTTCAGACACTTTAATGGCACGCGATCTCATCCCATGTGACAAACGGTTACTCGAACAAGAATTTATTTCCAATTGGAAATCAGTGAAATTCGCATCTGTTGGGACGAATACGCATTTTCATTTCCAGTATAGTATATATATATATATATATATATATATATATATACTATTTCCATTTTTTCACACACGAAACTGATGGTAAAATATCGTTTCAAGAGTGAGCAAAAAAAAAAAAATAAATAAAAAGAGAGAAAGAGTATTTCTCTGCGAAAAGCAGTTTCAATGGATTATTGAATCAGACTCGACATTTTACATGAATCTACAAAAAAAAAAAAAAACAAGAGAGAGAGAGAGAGAGAGAGAGAGAGAGAGAGAGAGAGAGAGAGAGAGAGAGAGAGTTGGTCAGAAAAAAACAAGTGGGTCCCGACAAATTGAATGATGAACCGCTTGCAATATGAATCAACATTGGCAGATAAAAACATTGAAAAAAAAACACTGCGAATATATATATATATATATATAAAATGTGTATAAGCCTTTTATTACTTTTTAACCACTTTTTTTCCGTTAATTAATTTTTTTTCATTATTTTTCCTTTTTTTAATATATATTTATATTTCATTGTTGTAATATTTTTATTCCAAAATTTTTATTATTTATAATAATAAATTTTTTGATTACAAAAAAAAATTTCAATAAAATATTTTTTCGCTAAATGAAAATATTCATTTTTCAACTGAACGTCCCATTATTCACGTAGATTAAAAAATAAGGTGGAATATTTGTCGAAAAAAAAAGAAGGGGAAATTTAAGCTTAGGAAAAGGAAAATATAAATGCCGTTTATAAAACATGTTGAAAAGTAGAAGCTCTAATTAAACTTCCAGAAAGAGAATTTTCATTCTTCGTTTGTATATCGTAAATAGAAAAAGTAATAGTAGACATTTTTCTCTATTATGATTGCCGTATTCATAGAATTTTTTCTTTTTGAAAATAAAAAGTAAAAAAAAAAAAAAAAAAAAAAAAAAAAAAAAAAAAAAAAACAGTGAAACTGAAATAAAATTGTCTCAGAATATTTGTTTTTATTGTTAATTTTTAAAACTATAATCAGCGATGAATTAAATGTAAAAGAAAAATCTATTTTACCGAGAAAAAAAAATTCGTTTTTTTTTGAAAAAAAAAAAATAGTAAATAATAATTTTAATAAACGAAAAAAATATTAAATGAATAAATAAAGGAAAAATAAATAAATGAATAAATAAAAAAAATATATAAATTCAAAAAAATTATTTGATACAAATAAAAATTATTTGATACAAATAAATATTTACTTGATATAAATAAATATTTATTTCACAATAGTAAAGTAACGGATTATATTTGAATTAAATAAAACTTATTTGATACAAATAAATATTTACTTGATATAAATAAATATTTACTTCACAATAGTAAAGTAACGGATTATTTGAATCAAATAAAACTTATTTGATACAAAAAAATATTTACTTGATATAAATAAATATTTACTTGATACAAATAAATATTTACTTGATATAAATAAATATTTATTTCACAATAGTAATGTAACGGATTATTTGAATAAAATAAAATTTTTTTTTTTTTATACATAAATACCGTTAGACAGTGAATTTTTTTAATTACCGATAATAACGGATTATTTTCGTGTCTTTCACATAAGGAAGAAAGTTTAAATAGCACCATTAATTTTCTTTCGCGATTAAGGTCATATGCGGTGAGAAGCTATTATTTCGCATGCTAATTACACTTTTGCAGCACCTGCTTTCCCTTTGAGATGACCTAGTCGCATTACACCTTTTATATTTTTACACCTAGATTTTCTTTTTTTTTTTTGCCCTACTCTAATCATAAAATATTCATATTTAAAAGAAAAAACAATTTTTCATTTTACACTTCCTCTCGATTTTTCTTTTTTTTTTTTTTATTATAATTTTACATTTTTTATTTTTTTAGATAAAAATATTACCGCAAAGAAAAAAAGTTCGCGTAAGCAAAATGTATTTTTTTTTATCGTTCAAGTTTGAAGTATAAGAAAACAGTTTTTTTTTTTTTTTTTTTTTTACTTGCAACAAAGCAGGTGTTTACTATGGTGAAACACGTTGTACACGTTTATCACTCTACAGCATCCTTCCATGGACCATTTATCTATATATATATATATATATATATTCTGTACCATTTCCTCACTACGTATCCTGAATATACTCACAGAAATGTTTCTTTTTGAAAAAAAAAAAAAAATTTATCTAATTTTACAAAACAAAATTTTTTTTTTTCCATTTTGAAGAAATTTGGTCAACAAAAATTTACATAAAAATAAATTTTTATATTCCTTTTAACCTCAAACTTTTTAGTACTTTTCGTTACAGAACATAATATTTAGTTTCAAAAAAAAAAAAAAAAAAAAAAAAAATACTGAAAAAAAATATTTTTTTTTTCTCTCCTACCTGGAAATATTATATAAATATTTTAGAGCGGGAAACCCATTTATGAAATTGAATTGAAAAGATCGTAAAACTTTGTTATTTACACGTCAGAAAGTTTTTGCAATGCGATAAATATCTCTCGAAAATTTCCCTCGAATTGAAAACTGTTAAAACTTTTCTCACAGTTTTATTTTATTTTTTTTTTTTATTTTTGCATGCTATAGTCGACAAATTCACGGAAAAATATGTATATAAAGCTTGGAAAATTCTCCGATGTTTTCCACTCGAACGGGGAATTTGCTATTATTCAAAGCTTAGGAAAAGTAATTTGTGTGAAAGAAAAAGGAATATCGAATTTTTTTTTTTTTTTTTTTTGAACCCACTTGGAAAGATTCCCCGGAAAGTGCCCCCTGAAGGTTCTATCAGAATTCCGCCGGAACTTCCAATGTAATTCCGTCGGAATTCCATCGGAGTTCCAAAGAATTTCCGATGGGATTCCTACGGAATTCCGATTAATTTTTTCAAAATTTTTAGAGTCCTAATTCTATCGGAATTCCGTCATAATTCCGTCGGAGTCCCATCGGAAATTCTTTAAAACTCCGATGGAATTCCGACGGAATTACGTTACAAGTTCCGACGGAATTCCGATTAATTTTTTCAAAATTTTTAGAGTCCTAATTCCGTCGGAACTACGTCGGAGTCCCATCGGAAATTCTTTGGAACTCCCATGGAATTCCGACGGAATTACGTTGGAAGTTCCGACGAAATTCTTTGGAATTCAGATTAATTTTTACAAAATTTTTAGAGTCCTAATTCCGTCGGAATTCCGTCAGAACTCCGTCGGAATCCCGTCGGAAATTCTTTGGATCTCCGATCGAATTCCGACGTAATTACGTTGGAAGTTCCGGCGGAATTCTGATAGAATCTCCAGGGGGCACTTTTCGGGGAATCTTTCCAAAGGACTCTAAAAATTTTGTAAACAAAAATTAATTGGAATCCCATCGGAAATTCTTTGGAACTCCGATGGAATTCGGATGGAATTCTAATAGAACCTCCAGGTGTCACTGTCCGGCGAATTTTTTTCAAGTGGGAAGGATTGGATGATAAAATTAAAAAAAAAAAAAATTGCTCGATAAAATATAAATCAAAAAAACTGATTTTCTTGTACAAAAAAGAAAAAAACGATTTCTTAAATATTTTTTAAAAAAATATTTTCTATTTTTTTCTATATTTTTTTTTTTTTTTTTTTTTTTAGTGGGTAAAAAGTTTTGGGTTACATATCCGAGGATAAAACACGAATGCTTCGTGCCTCTTGAAATGCAAACAAAGTAAAGAGAGGCACACACAGTACTTGACAAGTTACAAAGTGGAAGTTTCAAAGAGCGTGATAAGGGGAAATGTTACTGTAAAAAAAAAGAGAGAGAGAGAGAGAGGTCCAGTCTTGGAATTTGTTCCTTTGAGAAAAAAATCTTGCTAATTTAAAATACTCATTGTTTTATATCCACTCTCTTAAACTATATAGTGTGTTAAACGTCTCATTATTTCAAGAATAATGTCAAATACTTTTTAAAGTTTCCCCCAGTTTTTTTTAGCGAAAAATAATTTTTCTCCTTTTGTTTGAAAAAAAAAAAAAAAAAATTTTTAATTTACAAAATTGTACAATTTTCTTGAAATTAGATTTTTTCTCTTAATCACTAATTATAAACAACAATTAATTATTGATATTAATTATTATTATTATTATTGTTATTATAATTATTATTATAATTATTATTATTATTATTATTATCATTATTAATTATATTAATTAAATCATTAGTTACAAAAATAATTTTTTTAAAAATTAATTTTCATTTTGTAAATTCCATAAAAAGAATTATTTGCTAAAAATAAATTTAATTGTAATTTGTTCTTTTAAAGGTGTTAAAATTGGGTGGAAAAAAAAAATTTATTGTTAGAATTTGCGATGTGAGTGAAGAGGAAGAGAGAAAGCGAGAAATTCATTAATATTCACCCTTGTCTGAAACTCCATTTGTATTATTTAACGTTAATTGCTTAATTCGATTTCATTTCTCTTGTCTGCAAGATAATCTTTTCGACATACAGTGGAAACATGATTAGACCTAAACATGATCCATGTATACATATAAGATTAAGAATAATATTCTAATTTTTTTTTTTTTTTTTTTGGTAAAAATATATACACCCTGAAAAAAGTAATCTCATATTTAGAGGAAAAAGCCTCTTCTAATATCCTCTAAATTTTTTCTCTTAACACAAAAGTATTCCACTTGAATGTTGAATATTTTTATTCTTTGGTGACTAATAATAAAACAAAACAATTTTTTTTGAGGTTCTGATGTCAAAAACATTGAATTAAAGTTAAATAAATAATCAAATCTATTAATTAATGTAAGTAATTAACTATAAATCATTAATTATATTTAATATTTAATTAAAGATATTTAATTTAGTGCATGATAATAGCTTTTCTTTATCAGTTTATAACCATAATTGTCAAATTATATGCGAGAGGAAAATTCTCTCAAGTGAAGACTATTATACTTTTGATACAATATATAAGAGGAAAATATGCATCAAATTAAGAGAAATTCGCTAGAATCAAGATTACTTTTTTTAGGGTGTAGAAAAATATTTCAAAAAAAAAAAAAAAATAGAAAATATTTTTTAATAAAATAATATTAATATATAATTAAATATATAAAATATAAAAAAATATAGAATAATATTTCAAGTAATAATAAAAAATAATTTAAATAATTATTAATATAATGTATATAAAAAAAATAATCTAATTGTCTTCCAATTTTTTTTTTTTTGGTTTATAATAATGAATCAATTAATCGATGATTAAATGGATTTCATCAATTTAATGGCTTCAATGAAAATGTGACATATATAAGGTATAGTGTAACGAAATGTGGTCACTTTTGTATTATACGAGAGTTTTCTATACAAAAAAAAAAAAGTCGTATTTTCCAATGTTTTCCCTTCTGTCAACTTTAGTCATGTAATGATACACCAGCTTTCCTTTCAGGTACATTTGATAAATATACATTTTGCAAATTACGAACATTCGATTTTTTTTTGAATACGCAAAAATAAAAATATAAATAAAAAAAATCATAATAAATAATAATAATAATAATAAATATTAAAATACTACTCCTACTACTACTACTAATAATAATAATACTAGTAACAGTAACAGTAACAGTAACAGTAACAGTAGCAGTAACAGTAACAGTAACAGTAACAGTAACAGTAACAGTAACAGTAACAGTAACAGTAACAGTAACAGTAACAGTAACAGTAACAGTAACAGTAACAGTAACAGTAACAGTAACAGTAACAGTAACAGTAACAGTAACAGTAACAGTAACAGTAACAGTAACAGTAACAGTAACAGTAACAGTAATACTAATAATAATAATAATAATAATTATAGTTACAGTAAACAATAAAATAATAATAAAAAATAATAATAAAAAAAATAATAATAATTAAAAAAAAAATGATTAATTAAAGATAAAATCAATATATTATTCTGAATGTGACAATAATTGAGAGAGAGAGAGAGAGAGAGAGAGAGATAAGTGAATTTTGAGATTGTCAATGTGTAACCGAGAGTTTGAAACTGTTACCAGAAGTGGAGAATCAGATGCTTTCTCTGTCCTGATGGCAACAATTAGGGGATTTGAGTGACTTAGACTGCATGTGTTTTCCTGGACCATAAAATTAACCGCATTTTCCTCAAACACAAAACGTGATTCTATATAGAGTAGAGAATAGAAACAATGCACCGTATACCGCAGCATATCGAATTCAAGTATTTCTCTGTTCAAAACAAAACTAATTCACGAAATTCGAATTCCCGTATCGATAATGAAACCAATTCGATATATTCTCGGAGATCCCTTCGGGACACTTTATTTTCTCTCTCTCACTCTCTCACTCTCTCTCAATATAATTCGCGATATCCCAAACACAATTCCTCTCATCTTTCAAATGTTCTGCTTTTATCAACGACTTTCAGTATACGATATAGCAACAATATCAAAAAAGAGTTTTAAATTCATATTTTTTTTCTGAACTCGAATTTTAATTTTTTTTTTATCACCATTTATTAACTACTAGTATTTATTTGCTACTAGTATTTGTTTACTATTTATTTATTATTATTATTTATTTATTACTACTATTTATTTACTACTACTATTTACTTACTACTAGTATTCTTTTACTATTTATTTATTATTACTATTTATTTACTGCTACTATTATTTATTTGTTACTACTATTTATTTACTACTACTATTTACTTACTACTAGTACTTTTTTACTATTTACTTATTATTACTATTTCTTTATTTTTACTATTTATTTACTACTATTATTTATTTATTACTATGATTTGTTTAGTGCTACTATTTACTTACTATTTATTTACTACTATTATTTATTTATTACTACTATCTATTTGCTACTACTATTTACTTACTACTAGTACTTTTTACTATTTTTTTATTTTTACTATTTATTTACTACTAGTATTTATTTACTATTAATTTGTTACTACTATTTATTTCCTACTAGTATTTATTTACTATTGCTGTATTATTACTATTTATTTCCTATTATTACTTATTTACTACTAATATTTATTTACTAATGTTATTTAATTATTATTACTATTTATTTACTACTACTAATTACTTACTACTATTATTTATTTATTACTACTATCTATTTGCTACTACTATTTACTTACTACTAGTACTTTTTTACTATTTTTTTATTTTTACTATTTATTTCCTACTAGCATTTACTTACTATTGCTATTTTATTACTATTTATTTCCTACTATTATTTATTTACTTCTAGTATTTATTTACTAATTTCATTTAATTATTATTACTATTTATTTACTACTATTATTTATTTATTACTACTATTTATTTTTTTTTTATTCTTCTTACATTATAATCGCCAGACACTAATCTATACAGTTAAGAGAAAAAATCTCCAACCGCCGGGAATCGAACCCACGACCCAATATAGCTCGCAAGTCGATAACCTAACCACCTAACCACCGAACCATTTACAAAATGGGGAAAAAAAAGAAAGTATATTTTTCTTTCTCACAAAAATGACGCAATTTTTCAAACCAACGATTATTGGACATATTAAAAAGTCAATATTCAAATTTCCACTTTATCTGTGCTAGTTAAAATGGAACGAAGTTAATCAGTGTTTTTAATCACCGAGTCACTGTTTTACAATGCTAATTTTTTTTTCCTCCCCCGCCATACATGGTATATATATATATATATATATTTTAAGTGAACCTTATTCCAGCCATCAATTAACATTATTTGAAGAAGAGGACAAAAAAAAAGATGCAAAAAATTTTCACCACAAAATGAAAATTTTTTTTTTTTAATTATTAATTTGAAAAATTATTTAATTCAAAATAACAAAAATTATTTTGTTCAAGTAAATATTTAAATATTGGAATAAAATAATTTTTTTTATAAAATAAATTCCGTGAATTTCAGACGGGAATGGAGGTAAAAAAATATTGACCCACTTTAAAAATATACGTCTGCGACTTTTAAATAAAAGACACATTAGAATTCCATTGACGTAAACGTATATATAAGTGTGAAACGCGAAATAGAGTTTCTTATACTTTTTTTGTTGCAAACATAAAACTTGGTCATCATTTGCCTTGGGTACAAATCGGTTTAAAATTTTATGAGCGGTAACGTTTCCGCTTTTAAAAGGCTTTTCTACACCGACTAAACTATTAAAATCGTTTCTTGTGTGTAGATTTCGACGAGATTTAATTCTAATGTACTTGGCCATTTAACGCGCCATCACTTTTGCGAATCTTGGCAAACTAGATTATCGGTCTTGAATCTTAACGACCGGTTTATTAAAGGTTTCTTCGCTTTTTTTTATATATATATTTCCAGGAAAACAATGATAAAAAAAATTAAATTAACAGATATAAAAATACAGTGGATAATAAAAAAAAAAAAGTATCATTACTTGTGTACAAACAATAATAAAATTGTCAATATTATCATTGATAATAAAATGGCTAACATTTTGAATGTTCTTAATGAAAATTGTTTTTAGTGGAATTGCTTCATATTATGAATTATGGTATATGTAATATCATTAACCTTCTTTCTAAATAGGGCAAAAGAAACATATAATTATCGTAATTAAATTGTATTTGTATATATACTATAATACACGTTTTGTCATTAATTTTATTGGCAATTATCTCGTAATGTTAAAAATTACTTAAACAAATTATTTATTTTTTTTAACTGCATTTTGTCATTAAATAAAGAAACGTTCATCTGTCAATTTTGTAATTATAATTCCTAACAAGTGACTATTTTATTTATTTTTCTCAGTAGTTAATTTTTTAATTTTTTTGTTTTTTAATTTTTTAGTTTTTTAATGTTTTAATTTTTTAGTTTTTTAGTTTTTTAATTTTGTAATTTTGTAATTTCTTAGTTTTTTAATTTTGAATTTTTTTAATTTTTTAGTTTTTTAATTTTGTAATTTTGTAATTTTGTAATTTTGTAATTTTGTAATTTTTTAGTTTCTTAGTTTTTTAGTGTTTTAATTTTGTAATTTCTTAGTTTTTTAATTTTGAAATTTTGTAATTTTTTAGTTTCTTAGTTTTTTAGTGTTTTAATTTTTGTATTTTTTCAGTTTTTTAGTTTTGTAATTTTGTAATTTCTTAGTTTTTTAATTTTGAAATTTTTTAATTTTGTAATTTTTTAGTTTCTTAGTTTTTTAATGTTTTAATTTTGTAATTTTTTAGTTTTTTAATTTTTTTAATTTTTAATTTTTAAGTTTGTAATTTCCGAGTTTTTTAATTTTGAAATTTTGTAATTTTGTAATTTTTTAGTTTCCTAGTTTTTTAATGTTTTAATTTTTTTAGTTTTTTATTTTTTAATTATTCAGTTTTTTAGTGTTTTAATTTTGTGATTTCTTAGTTTTTTAATTTTGAAATTTTGTAATTTTTTAGTTTTTTAATTTTTAATTAAAAAATTTCAAAATTAAAAAACTAAGAAATTACAAAATTACATAACTAAAAAACTAAAAAATTAAAAAACTAAGCAATTACAAAATTACAAAATTTCAAAATTAAAAAACTAAGAAATCACAAAATTAAAACACCAAAAAACTGAATAATTAAAAAATAAATAACTAAAAAAATACAAAATAAAAACACTAAAAAACTAAGAAACTAAAAAATTACAAAATTACAAAATTAAAAAATTAAAAAACTAAGAAATTACAAAATTAAAACACTAAAAAACTAAGAAACTTTTAATTTTGTAATTTTTTAGTTTTTTAATTTTTAATTTTTTGAATTTTGAATTTTGAATTTTGAATTTTGTAATTTTGTAATTTTAAGTTTTTTAGTTTTTTAATTTTGTTATTTTGTAAAATTAAAAGAAAAGTGATTAACTTTAATTAATTCGTTAGTTTAAAATTAAAATTTAATATTTATAATGCAAAATTTTGTATAAACATTTTTTTTTTATCTTTTCTGCAGAAAAAAAATAAATGCAGTAAAAAAAAAAAATACTTCTCCTTGAGATCATCTTTTTATAAGTTCCATTCGATAGTGCCAACTTCCGTCTACTTGGCTTCATGCCAATGGCATCAAAGATCTTTCCATATATGGATTTCCGGAATTTAACGGTAGAGGGAAAATTAACTACACTGCCAATATAAAAATATATTTTTCCCATAAAATTACAGAATAAACTCTTTTTTTTTGTCTTTCTTTATCACTAATTTAAAAAATAAAAAAAAAATTTTCTAAAGAAATTTCATTTTTTTTTTTTTAAATTTTCTTTTTCCAGATAAAAATCTGCAAAAGAGACTGAGGAAAGACCAATTACAACGATAATCGCACATGAGATTCATTCTCTTAGACAAGCTCTGAGAGAAAAATTCTTTTTTTTTTTTTTTTTTTTGCTCCTATGGAGAGAAAGTACAAAGTAGAAGATTTGAGATACTACCGGTTGACTGGCGAAACTCGTTACCTCTCTTTATAAACGTGGCTTCTTTTTGTTTTTTAGAAACGTCGTTTTAAAAAGACATCTGTTTATCTTTCTATAAAATACGTCAATGATCACTTTTTTCAAAAAAAAAAAAAGAATTTTGATCTTTTTCTAATTTTTTTTTTTTTTTTTTAAACTCGTTGTGGACTTTATTATACACTCAAAGTGATCCTATCGCTGTCTCTTTTTTTTTCCTTTATAAACTTGCTTTTTCTAAAACAGTTCTTCTTTCCCAGAAAACTCACTTACGATGAAATCTTGTCTCGTAAACTTTTTGAATCTTTTTTTTTTTTTTCTTTTCTTTAACACTTTGATGACTGTTTGATCATCACCTGCGCTTCAAGATATAAAGACGGATTACCTGCGCATTCGAAAAATATAGAGAGAAAGAGAGCAGACACTAAAAGATCAAGTGGTTTAAAGCGATTTTTATTTTTAAAAGATTTATTTTCTATATATATATATATATATATATATATATATATATATAAAAAGAGAGAAACGTTATATAAAATCAGAGAATATTTTCTCTCCCTTTACGAGTGTCATTATTATCGAGCACTTTACACAAGTGTGGAATATTGTCAATAAAATGAAAAATCCTTATTTAAAATTCAACAAAATTTTCTTTTTTTTTGCCAACGTGTGAAAGAAGCTTTTGACGAGAAATCGAGGTGCGAAAAATATTGAGAGAGAGAAAAAAAAGGCAATCGACTTCTCAAGGGAAACGACAAACATCAAATATAAAATATTGAAAAATAGAAAAAAGGGCAAAGAGAAAGTTTACTGATAATAATAACAATTATTATTATTATTATTTTTATTATTTATTGTTAGAATAATAATAATTATTATTATTATTATTATTATTATTATTATTATTATTATTATATATTATATTATGTTATATTATAATTATAATTATAATTAATTATTTATTAATTATATTATTATAACAAAGTAAAGAAAATATAGTATATATAGTGTAGTAAACAAAATAATAACAATTTGTTCGAATGAGAATTTAAATTATTAGAGTTTAATTTTTTTTTTCTGAGGCAATAATTTAGAGAAAAGTGGGTGAAAATTTAACAACTCACAACTTCATTTTAAGTGCGTTACATATATATATATATATATATATATACATTAAACGCAATAATATCATTTTGTGATAATGGCCGATAATCGAGTTACATGATGCAGTTCGATCGATTCAATTACCAAGCTTCGTATATATCCCTTGAAAATTGTTCAATTTTACCGATCGCTTGCCAAAATTAATAATGTGACAGTTTTAGTCAACCTACATTCTCCCAGCCAATATATAACAAAATCGAAACTAAAAAATTAATATTCTAAATTTCTTACAATTTAGAAAACAAAATAATTAGGTATTATTTTAAATTTCAAAATTAATAAATAAATTATTTAATATTAATAAATTTAATTTATTTATTTCATATATTTTTTTATTAATATTAATTAATTTATTTATTAATATATTTTTTTATTAATAATATTTTATTTATTTAATATATTTTTTTATAATATTTAATAATATATCAAGAATTTGGTTTGAAAAGAAAAAAAAAATGTGAAAAGTAAAATAAAAAAGTGGAAATTAAAAAAAAAAAATTTTTTTTGTGGAATTGGAGAGAAAAAAATGTATGTATATAAAAATTTAACAGCTTACGCGCTTAAAGTCAGTATTCAATGCATAATTACATAGGGATGTCTAGTCACGAAGAAGGCGAACTCAATCTCGGTTGGGGCGTTTTGCTATATATATATATATATATATACCTTTACCTGGCACCAAGCCAGTGCAAAATGAAAACTTTTCCTCACAAACCACTCGTTTTCAGATTCCGGTCAGACTTTTACTGTAAAAAGGGCAGTATTAACCTAAAAAACCATTTTAGTAATCGCAAAATTTACTATTCACTAACGAACCAAAGTGCATTAACCGCAAAAAAAAAAGAAAGAAAAGAAAAAAAAACTTTTTACTCTCTTTTTTCGAATTTCATTATAAAAATCTTCATAATAAATAATTATTCGGTTTTTACATCTTTATAGAAATTTAAAAAAGTAGTAATAGAAAAAAATTAGTAAACAATTAGTAAATAATAATAAAAATACTTATAATAATAATAATAATAATAATAATAATAATAATAATAATAATAATCAAAAATTTAAATATAAATATTAATCTTTATTATTTTAATATTGTTTAGAATTTCCTCATTTTTTTTTTTTTTTTTATCGAAAGGACAAGTTGAATAATTCATAATAATCACACTTGCAAATTTTAGAGAAAAATAACTTTTTTTTTTTTTTTTTTTGCTCAAAAGCGCGAAAACTGTGGATTTTATTGACGATATGGTCTCGCGTTGGACACTTGGGAAATTAGAAACGATATTGATTCTTTTTTCTCTTTTTTTTTTTTTTTTGGTACTGTCGAGAATCGTCCAATCAGATATATGCCAGTAGAACCACAGGTCGATTTAAATCGACCATGTCTATGGGCTGGAGAAAAAGTTTAAGTAAATTTAAATTTTATTTCAAAACCGTATAAATTCCAAATCCCATCACAATTTTTTTTAAATTTATATTTGCATAAAAAAAAAAATTATTACAAATGACTAATAAAAATTATTGATCATTTTCTCTTATTTATGAAAAAAAAAAATTCTATTGTAAAAATAATGAAATAATAAATTTTTTTATTGTTGTATCTTTTTTTTCTACTTTTTGTTTTTTTTTATTCTTGATTAATTAATTAATACTTTTTTTTTTTATCTATTTCTACCTCTTGTGAATTTTCTCTTTAAAGTTTCATTTTTTTATTGTTAATAGACAGTTTTAAAAAAAAATTCTTTTTTTTTTATAGTTTTCTCTTATATCTTCAAGCACTGTGGTTGTTTAACATTTATACGATTCATTATAAAATGTTAATGTAGAGTGAAAATTTTATCGATATATTCTGTTAAAAGCTCGTCGTATTCAATATATTTCTTGTCGGTGATGGAAGAAGGAAAGAACTTTTTTTTTTTTTTAATATCCATTTGGAGTGTTTTTTTTAACAACACAAGTATATCGAATATTTATATTTTTAGTCGTTTAAAGTTTACGACTAATTTCTTTAGCCAATTAATTATTTTTTTTATTACTTATTTGTTTTTATTAATTTTTTTTTTTGTATTTCCATTAACTTCTTGTATTTTTATAATTTTTTTTTTATTTTTATTAACTTTTTGTATTTTAATTTATTACAATTTATTTATTTTTATTTGTATTTATTTATTTATTTTTATTTGTATTTATTTATTTATTTTTATTATAATTATTATTAGTTCTTACTAATTATTATATTTCTTACTACCATCGCTACCAATTACTATTTTCGACTACCATAGTTACTAACTATTTTTGTTTTTATTTTATTATAATTATTATTTCTTACTAATTATTATATTTCTTACGACCATCGCTACCAATTACTATTTTTTCGACCATCATAGTTACTAACTATTATTGTTTTTATTTTATTATAATTTATTTTAATTATTATTATTTCCTACTAATTATTATATTTCTTACTACCATCGCTGTCAATTATTATTTTTTCCGACTACCATAGCTACTAACTATTATTGTTTCCTACTACCATTGTTCCTAATAATTATTTTTTCCGACTACTATTGTTAATAATAATCATCGCTTTTTACAATTAATATTAACAATTATCATTCGTCACTATTTTTGATAGTAATTTTTTTTCTGAGAAAAAAATTCCCAACCACCGGGAATCGAACGCACGACCAAATGGCTCGCAAGTCGATAACCTAACCACTCAACCATCAACGCACGCTATAAATTTTTTGCATGTTTCGAATATTTATGATACAATACACGATAAAACATTATCAGACTTTTTTCTTAAGTACTCCGATAAAAATATCTGTATTTATTATTACTATTTTTTTTTTTTTAATAAATTTTATTATTAGTTTTATAATTATAATTAATATATTATACAGTGAAAAGTTAGAGATTAAACATTTATGATTCATGATTATTATTGTGTTGAGAGTGAGATAGAGAGAGAGAGAGATGTAAATTACGGAATGGCAAAATTATGAACTGCAAGAGCGAAGTAAACACATTAAAGTGAATGCAGAGACTAAGTGTGCGTTTTACTTTGTTTGGGGAGTTGCTCGTCTTAACGCGTGAACATTATCTAAAATTCATGTGGATAATTTTCACTTTGCAGCAGCATTAGTGTCTATTTGTTTGTTGCCAGAGAACTTTGTCCCTAATTCAGTTCGTAGAACTGTTGCGCATGCCGTCAACTATATATATATATTTATATAAATATATACAACGCACATCTATACACACAGAATTACATTCAAAATTCCTGATTGAAACACACGACAAAAGGACTTTCATCATTGAATTTAAAAATTGACAAATTTTTTGTCATGTCGTAACATTTTTATTTGTTCTCGATAAACTCAATTAAAAAAAAAAATTTTTATCTTTATTTTCTCTCCAATAATTGAATATTTTTCAAATTAGAATGAATTAATTTTTTTTTGATCTTAATTATTAAAACAAATTAAAAATTTTAATTCATTTAATTATTAAATTAATAGTAATTTTTCTATTATTCCAATTATTTACAATTTAATTGTTAACAGTAATAGTAATAATAATAATAATAATAAAAATTGTACTATAACTATTTTTAAATATTTAAATAAAAATATTTTGTATCAATTAAAAAAATTGATAATAACAACAATAGTAATAATAATAATAATAATAGTAATAATAGTAATAATAGTAATAAGTGTAATAATAGTAATAATAATAATGATAATAAAAATAAAAAAAAAATTTGTTGCAGTTTTCTATTGTGTTGGGGAATGGAAAAAATATATATATTACGTGGCGTGTTTTTCGCAGGAAGTGTGAGCAACTTTTTTTTTTTTTTTTTTGGTGGGTGGGAAAAAAAAATCAGAACATTGTTCTTTCAATTTATACCCCGACGATCGCTGCACGACACAGTTAAAGCGGCGTAAAAATGGAAATGTAATATTTATGTCTCTATTTACATTTTAAATCGTTCCACTCTTGTTTCAAGCTAGTCTACAAGTCTAGATGTATATGAATTGGGCGCTCATGTTCATATATATATATATATATATATAGCAACCTATCGTTTCCGATTCTCATTATAAATTCGCTTCACTCCGCTAATACAAATTGAACTAAAATGTAAAACGAAAAAAAAAAACAGAAAAAAATCGAAAAATAACTCAATTTGAAGTGTTGGGCAATAATAAATGAATTGCTCTGTTTTATTTTTGATGAAAATTAAATAAATAAAAATCGTAAAATTAATATTAATTAAAATGATTGTTAATTAAATTAATTATTAATTAAAGTTATTATTAATTAAATAATTATTAATTAAAATTATTATTATCTAAATAATTATTAATTAAAATTATTATTAACTAAATAACTATTAACTAATAATTATTAAAAATTTAATTATTTAAAATTTATATAATTTTTTTTTCTCTTTTCTATAATATTTGGTTATATTTTAGTTGTATAGTTATATAATAATTATGTTATAAATTTAACACTTTGTAATTGTTCTTTGAAGGGCTTTCAGCCCTAGGAATTTAAATTGAATAAATAAATAAATAAAATAAATTAATTAAATAATTATTAATTAATATTAATATTAATCAAATAATTATTTACTATTAATTACTAATTAATTTATTATATATTAATTTTATCATTAACCAAATAATTATTAACTTATCTCATGTAAAAAGATAATATCTATCAATGTTACATTATTATAATAAATAAATAAATAATTACTAATTAAATAATTATAAATTAAAATTGTTATTTACATTTTTCATTTGTAATAATTTATTATAATTTTTGCAGAAATATAATAAAGCAAGAAAATAGTAAAAAAAAAGTAAATTATAATAATTATAGAACTGAAATTTTAGCAACGAATTAATTAAGAATTTCTGCGATGCTAATCAACTTGTCAGAGATAGCAAAGACGACAGAATATGGTAAAACAGCTGGTTAAATGCAAATATTTCTCGTAATTAATTTATCGTATATATATTTTTTTTTTCCAAAGGGGAAGTCAGTAATTAAGATGATCCCCTGAACGTGAATTCGATTTCCAATAATAATTTGAAATGAAAAATAAATTAATCAAACTTATTTCTTCATTAGAGAGAATGGAAAGGTAAATAAGGAGCGTTTGGATGACGTTAGCACACACACATATATATATATATATATATATATATATATATATTGCAAAGGAAAGATCCATGGAGTTCGGCCTAAGTTTTGATTGCTTTCTCAATGAGCTTTGTTAAATGTTAAATAGAACGATATGTCATTGTCTGAATGCGAATTTGTAACGCGCCTTCAACTTCGAAATATCCCCTCATTTTCCCCATCTCAATATACGATTTTCATTATTTTCCTTTTTGAATTACGTCTTGAATTAATTTTCCAATTTATTATTTCAATTTTTTTTTTAATTTCTCTATTTTATATATATTTTTTTTTGTTTCTAATTTATATTCTATTATTAATTTATTTTTTTTATTTTTTATCTTTTTTATTTTTGTTATTCTATTATTTATTATTATTATTTTTACTATTGTTATTATTATCATTATCATTATCATTATCATTATCATTATCATTATCATTATCATTATCATTATCATTATCATTATCATTATCATTATCATCGTTATCATTTTTATTATTCTATTGTTTATTATTATTATTACTATTTTTATCGTTATCGTTATCATTATCATTACTATCATTATCATTTTTATTTTTATTATTCTATTATTTTTTTTACTATTGTTATTGTTATCATTATCATCATTAATCTATTTATTTTTATTATTACATTATTTATTATTATTTTCTTACTACTGTTATTATTATCATTATCGTCATTACTATTACCATTATTATTATTATTATTATTATTATTATTATTATTACTATTATTATTATCCTTATTATAAATTATTACTGAAATTGAGACAGAATTACTTGAGGAAAATTTGGAAAAATCTTGCAAGCAAGGGGAATCGAACTCGGGACCCTTGGAACGCGAGTCGGGTACTCTGACCACACGGCTACGTTGCCGTTCTTTTATAAAACTTTTTTTTTCAATAAAGGTAATATTAAAAATGTTTTTTCCAAACAGGGAAAGAATTTTGACCTAAAATTAGTGCAAATTCAGGGTCAATTTTTGCAATGGGAAACAAAATACAAAAATAGGCGCGAAAAATAATATTTAAAAAAAAAATAAATAAATTTTCACTCGTATATTATTTGCAATTTACGTGAGTGGAATATGAATTTGAGTTTAAAAAAAAAATTATAATTACATTACACACAATACAAATATGCGTAATAGCGCTTTTGTCGACGACGTTCACAAAATCAGTTATTTCGTTTATATATAATAACGTGTATAAATATATATATATATATATATACGATGTAAAATATGAAAATGTTAAATGCACGCATTCAAAATTCACGACATTATAAAGTTGCAAAGCACATGTCACGTAATTTACATACAATGACGTAATATAACGTAAATATTCTATATAGATATATATAATGATATGATGGACCATTTATATTACGCACCAACGTGTGCGTATAACCAAGGTATATAAAGTGTATTCTTTTTTTTTTTTTTACGTCCGTACAACGTGAATGAACTGGTAATTTTTTTTTCCACGTTTTATGGCGCCGTAAAAGTATAACGGTTAAACCCGCATTGCGAGGTCGGAAAAATGCAGTTAATCTTTCTTGAAAACCACGATGACTATTGAACTTTAGAAGGCAGACGAAGTTCAAGGATTTATATATAAGAATATCCGGACGTGGGTATTTTTTTTAAATTATTGCTCTCTTTCTAATTTCCGGAATTTTTATTTAGCAAAAAAAAAAAAGAAAAAATATATAAATTTTTTTTACATAGAGGGAAATTAAATATTGAAAATTATTATTATGAGGGAATTAATTATTATTTTTATAATAATTATAAAATATTTATCTATAAATATTTATATTAATATTTATCAAATTTTGAAATTAAAAAAAAAAAATAATTAAAAATTAATAAATATGAAATAAAAAAAAATTATACGAAATTATTAATTAGAAGGAATAAATTTGAAATTTCATCTCCGAGTTATAATGATAATTGAATTATAATTATTTGAGTGATATGATATAACCGCTAAGTAGTATTGAGTCAACGCTTTGGTCAGACACAAGTCTGTGAGAAGGCAAGTTCATTAAATATTAAAATCGCAATGAATTCGATCTACATTAGGTAATAATTTTCTTATCCCGGAAATATCTCTCGAAACATAATTCTACGACCTGTCACAAGCAACTGAATAATTTATCAGTAATGCACAAAACGATTTTCGCAAAGTGCGACTAAAAATATAACTTGTACACTGCAAAATAAAAAAAAAAATTTATTTTATTTCAAATAATCGATTATTTATTTTAAATAAATATTTACTTGAAGCAAATAATTTTTTTTATTTGAATTAACTAGAATTTAATTGATAAATAATAATTATTTGATACAGATAAATATTTATTTGATAGAAATAAATAGTAATAAAAATTATTTATTTCTATCAAATAAATATTTATCTGTATCAAATAATTATTATTTATCAATTAAATTCTATTTAATTCAAATAAAAAATTATTTGCTTCAAGTAAATATTTATTTAAAATAAATAATCGATTATTTGAAATAAAATAATTTTTTTTTTTTATTATTTATTATTGATAGAAATAAATAATTAATTAATAAAAATTAATATTTATTTGAATCAAAAAAAAAAATTTTTTTCAGTGTATATAATAATCAAAAAACATTATAAGAAATTTCATAAGAATTTTCCACTACTCACGTTTGAGATCTTGTTTTCTATTTTTTTTTACCACGTACCTGTAACAGAAAAAAAAATTAAATGATAAAAAGAATAAAATTTTTATAAAAAAAAAATTTTGTAACTGTAATAAATTAAGAAATTAAATAAAAATTTTAAAAAATAATAAAATAAAAAAATTTTTTTTATAAAAAAATTATCAAAAAAATATATTTCTATTTGTTAATATTGAAATAAAAAAATAATAATCTTCAAATAATTGGACGATAATTTTCATTGTAACTTGAAATCGCGAGTTTTGCATTCATTTTTTTTTTTTGCAGCATCGAGGGATTTTTTTTTAGATATTGAAAACGTTTTGAATAATACGCTTGCAAATCCGACTCTTCTATTTTTTTCTCCCATAATAATTCTCAAGCACGACTATCATTGTGAGATTGCATTTAAAATCCATGATACGCGATCGCTCTAAGTACATCCGATTTACTTCACATTTGCTCTTCTCTTTCTCTCTTTTGTATATATATATAGAAAAAAATTATTCCAATTTAAGCGAATGAATCGCTTTGAACATTAGTTCCCACGATTTCATTATTTTTTTATTTTTCAAATTAAAAAATATTAATTATAAGAAAGAATTTTATTTATTTTTTTTTTTTTTCTAATTCTATGGAAAAGAAAAATTATTTTTCATTGAAACAATATTTTTTGTGTTCTCTTTGGCAAATAATAATTCATAACAAATTATAAGTGACACTCGTTAAAGATGATGAATTTGAAATTTATGTAAAAATTGTCCTCAGGGCATATTTATATTGCCGCGAGAAAATTGTCGTCGTCTGAAAATTGAACCGCCAAAGAAACAACGTGTAATTGTTTTATGGTAATGAATATTGTCTTTTTTTTGGGTTTAAAAAATTGCCTCTCGTAAAACCTTTTAACGACTGCGTGCCAAATCACAGCTTCCTCTTTTACAACATCAACAAACACACACACACACACACACTGCGAAAATAACGAGGTGCGACACTTAACTCGATCATCAAATTAAATTGTTTCCGACAAAAAAAAACCCCCCACTTATAAAATATATCGACTAGTTTACGTTTTGAAGAAGAAAAAAAAAAGAAATATAAAAAAACCCCGAAAAAAATAAAAGAATTATTTACCAAGTGCATAATAAATTATTTACGAGAGTCGAAAAGCGGTTTTTAAATTTTTTTAAGTCGATGGTAAAATTCTATAGTTTCATAATGTGAATTTAAGTTTATTGTAAGAGATCAAAAAAAAAAAGAGAATCGATTTTAGTTGAGATTTATAATCATTGTTATTTTAATCGTATCAGTACTGCGCCAGTAGTCAAATTTTTATGAAGTAGTAGAAGAAGCCACTTTTAGTAAGACAATAATTTTTTTTTTATTTTTATATCGAGAAATAAAAATTTTTACTACTAATTATAAAAATTTAACGATTTGTCTGACTGAAATTTTTTTTTTACTACTTAAAATTTAAAAAAAAATGTTTTGTCTGACCAAAACTGTTTTTACTACTTAAACTAAAAATCTCGGTTTGTCTGGCAAGAAATATATTTTACTACTAATTATAAAAATTTAACGAATTGTCTGACTGGAAATGTATTCTACTACTTAAAATTAAAAAAAATGTTTTGTCTGACCAAAACTGTTTTTACTACTTAAACTAAAAATCCCGGTTTGTCTGACAAGAAATATCTTTTACTACTAATTATAAAAATTTAACGATTTGTCTGACTGAAAATGTATTTTACTACTTAAAATTAAAAAAAAAAATTTGTCTGACCAAAACCTTAATTGAGATTGTCCAATGAAAATTAAATTACAAATTTTGGGGAAATAACAAAAAAATTTGTCTGACTGGAACAGACATTTACTACTGATACTACAATTAATGATATTTAAAACTTTATCTGATTAAATCTATGTTTTACTACTAAAAAGATAAAATATTACTAAGAACCTACTGTCTGACTGAAAATTTCTTTTTCTTAAAAAACGATTTGTCTAACCGGAACTGACTTGTACTACTGATTTTAAAAGTAAAATCGTTTTTAAACGTTTTGTCCGACTAAATCTAGATTTTACTACTAAAAGAGGAACAAAATTTATAAACATTTTGTATTAATCGAAATATTTAACGTTTTGTCTGACTAAATCTAGGTTTTACTATTGAAAAAAATAAAAGAATACTAAAACAAAAATTCTTGCTGAATAAAACTGTTTTTTTTTCTATTTCTAATTAAATTAAAAACAATTTGTCTGACCGGAATTGCCTTGTACTACTGATTTTAAATATAAAATCGTTTTTTAACGTTTTGTCTGACTACATGTAGGTTTTACTACTGAGAAAGGAACAAAAATGGAAAACATTTTGTATTATTATAAATAAATTGAAAAAAAACTTGGGCTAAAAATAACTTTTACTACTGATTTTAAAAATAAAACCGTTTTTAAACGTTTTGTCTGACCAAATCTAGGTTTTACTACTGAAAAAAATGAAAAATATCTAAAAAAAACATTCTGGCTGAATTAAACGGTGTTTTTTTATTTCTTATTAAATTAGAATTGTTTGACCGGAATTGATTTGTACTACACATTTTAAAAGTAAAACCATTGACTTATTTAAAAGACTGGTCAAAATGATCTTTTACTACTTAAAATAAGAAAAGTTTTGTCTGACCAAAACTGTTTTTACTACTTGAACTAAAAATACCGATTTGTCTGGCAAGAAATATCTTTTACTACTAATTATAAAAATTTAACGATTTCTCCTACTGGGAATGTCTTTTACTACTTAAAGTAAAAAAATGTTTTGTCTGATCAAAACTGCCTTTTACTACTTAAGTCAGTGCTTTGTCTGACCGTAAATGCATTTTACTACTTATAAAAATCAGTTTTGTCTGACTGGAAATATTTTGTACTACTTAAAGTAAAAAAATGCTTTGTCTGACCAGAAACGTTCTTTACTACTTATATTAAAAATAAAGAAATAAAAATAAAAATAAATTAAAAATAAATAAATAAAAATAAATTAATAATAAAACATAAATCCAAAAATAAAATCAATAAAATTATATTATTCATTGATTGTGAAATAAAATTAAACCTTTATGCCGAGGATAGAAAATAAGTCAAAAAAAAAAAATATATATATAAAATAAAGAAAAAGAAACTAATCTGGAATGAGTAAGAAAAGTAGCGTGAAGGAGAGAAATCACAAGAAAGTGCTGGAATAACATCTAAGACTCCTATATAAGATGAAAGAAGAGAACCGAAAGAGAGAGAAAGAGAGAGAGAGGGTTTTCCCTTGATCCGTGGCTTTTAACTCCCAGAAATAACTTTCTTCCATTATTTCTGAAAGCTAGTTTCTACCTCCCCCCCTCCCTCCCTCCAAAGACTTTGTGCGGTAAGTCAGATCAAGATTTATTCAACTTTTCAGATGGATTCGCGAAAATTAATTACTGTCAAGTTCCTAATTGACAAATCGATATTCTTTTTTTTTTCTTATCACAATTTGTCACTCAAATTTGCAATTTAAAAAAATTCATACAAAATAATTTATTCTACATATTTTAAATCAAGATTTTATTATTATTATTATTATTATTATTATTATTATTATTATTACCCACTTGGAAAGATTCCCCAGAAAGTGCCCCCTGGAGGTTCTATCGGAATTCCGTCGGAATTCCATGGGAGTTCCAAAGAATTTTTGATGGGATTCCGGTGGAATCCCGACGGAATTAGGACTCTAAAAATTTTGTAAAAATTAATCGGAATTCCGTCGGAACTTCCAACGTAATTCCGTCGGAATTCCATGGGAGTTCCAAAGAATTTTTGATGGGATTCCGGTGGAATCCCGACGGAATTAGGACTCTAAAAATTTTGTAAAAATTAATCGGAATTCCGTCGGAACTTCCAACGTAATTCCGTCGGAATTCCATCGGAGTTCCAAAGAATTTTTGATGGGATTCCGGTGGAATTCCGACGGAATTAGGACTCTAAAAATTTTGTAAAAATTAATCGGAATTCCATCGGAGTTCCAAAGAATTTCCGATGGGATTCCGGTGGAATTCCGACGGAATTAGGACTCTAATTTTTTTTTAAATTAATCGGAATCCCACCGGAATCCCATTGGAAATTCTTTGGAACTCCGATGGAATTCCGACGGAATTACGTTGGAAGTTCCGGTGAAATTCTGTTAGAACCCCCAGGGGTCACTTTTCGGGGAATCTTTCCAAGTGGGTATTATTTCTTATTTTTTATAAAAATAGGAAAAATTTAATTATTTGAAAAATTATAAAAATAGAAAATAATATAATTTTATTCTGAAAAAAGGTATTTCTTTCTGTTTTTTATGAAAAGATGTAAAAATAAATTTGATTCTTTTAAAAAAAAATATAGTGAATTTTTGGATAGTGATGGACAGTTCTTTTTTTTTTGTCAGTAAAGTCAAATGTGAAAAAGGTGTTAAAAAAGTTTTTTTTTTTCTCTTTTTTTTTTAGGGAAAAGTTTTAAATAATCCATATAAGAAAAGAGAGTTACTGACACTCGAAACAAGAAAAATTCCATGAAGCGTATATAAGCGCCACCATCTTTGTTTCCAAATGGAAATCAAGTTATTCTATTACAGTAGAAGTGAAGAAAACCAAATTCTTATACGATTCGATTCCATTAAATTCGTTTTTCAAGAAGACGACAATTGAAAAAAAGAGAGGGGGGGGGCAAACCAGAGAGAATTCTTTTTTATCTAAAAACGAAGAGAGAGAGAGAGCATTTTCGACTTCTTTTTAAAGTTTCTTTTAAACGTTTTCCACCTTCGTGTGCCATATTAAAAGAGAGAGAGAGAGAGAGAGAGTATTCTTGGATATAAAAATTTACAAGTGAAAAAGACTTTTAAAAAATTAAACTTGTAAATCATTTCTAAACTTTAAAAATTACTTTTGCTTTTTTAAAATTAGTTTCAAAATAAATGAATAAAAAAAAGAAAATTGCAAAAAAATTTTGATTTTTGAAATTAATTTTGTTTCTGTATAAAATTCAAAATCGATAGAAAATAAATATTGTTTTCTTTACTCATTGACAATTATGAGTATTAAAATAATAATAATAATAATAATAATAAAATTTTGTTATAATAAAAAAAAAATAGAAAAACGAAATTTTATTAAAGTTTCAAGTTTAAAACTTTTAAACTTTAATCGAGAAACTGATATAAAAGTAACGTGTTACGACTGTGATCATGTCCAATAAATTTTCCAAGAGAAAAACGATTTTCGTTCTTTTTGAGGACTTCATTTTATTTCGAATTTTTATATCATTGAATCAATTTTCTCAAACAGAAAAATGTCAACTTTCATTCTAAATTATACCAAGAAATGTAAGAAGGAGAATAAAATAAAAAAAAAAAGGATACAAAAAATGTCTCAAATATATAAAGAATAAAAAAATAATTCTGTATTAATAATAAAAATTTACCGAAAAAAATTAATATAAAAAAAAATAATAATAATAATATTCTACGAAAAACAAAAAAAAAATTATTATAATAATACTCGAAAAAAATTAATTTTATTTAAATAAAAAATTATTTGGTTCAAGTAAATATTTATTTGATAATATTCAACCATAATCGATTATTTGAATGAAATAATTTTCTTTTTTCAGTGTAAGAATAAATAATATAGTATAACTATATTATTTTAATTTAATATAGTATAACTATATTATTTTAATTTAATATAGTATAACTATATTATTTTAAGAAAATTGTAAATTATTTTGTAACTTCATTTTTATTTATCAGGAAATAAAAAAAAAAAATTTATTACAAATGCCCGAGAGCTATATTTCTAAGGAAACGGAAATTAAAATTTTGCAAGCTTCTTCAACGGAACCTTAATTTCATTTGACAGTGTCAAAAAATTTTATACTCCTCACATTTTTCATACGAAAATTTTATTTTTACATTCTATATAGAAAATTTGTGTACATATAAAATCAGTAAAAAGAAAAAGTAAATTTTCGTCTCAACTAAAAGTTTCGTATTTCTCCGGCAAAAACAAAAAAAAAATAAAATAAATAAAAAAAAAACACAGGTATACACAGTGTAATTTCTCATAATTATATAATCTACTTTGAAGTTCTTTTAGCTTTAACCGAGTCTGTTTATAAAGGCGTAAAAACTTTTTTCATAACTTTAAAATATATACATATATATATATATATATATATATATATATGTGCGAAATTGCTTTGGCTAAAAGGTTGCCAAAGACTTAGAAATAAGTTTTCTTTTTTTTTTTTTTTTTCTTTTAGAGCGTGTATTTAATAATTGAGATGTGCTAAAACTTTCTTCGTTTCTATTAAAAAAAAAAAAAAATTCAATTTTAAAAGGCAAAATCAATTTTTTTTGTAATAAAAATTGAATAATGGAAAAAATTTTTAAAGTCAAGTAGGGGAAAATATATTTTTTTTAAACGACGAAGCTTTTCTCTTAAACAACAATTTATGTGTGTATGTTTTTTTTTCAGGTAAAAAGAATATACTTTCTTAAGAGGTTTAAAAATCCTTTTCCTTCTTTGTAACCAATTAGAAAGGATTTTTCTATTTTTTTTCTATTTTCTTTCTCATTCTCTTGGTATATATACTTGCAACTTACTTTAGAGTACACGCAATGAATTACTCAGCAAAGTTTTCGTGGCACCTGGCTGATTCCCTGCCAGAATTTACCATCAATCATATCAACATAAGACGTTCGTCTTTCTATTCTCATTTCCCCCTTTCTCTCTCTCTCTCTCTCTCTCTCTCTCTCTCTCTCTCTCTCTCTCTCTCTCTCTCTCTCTCTCTCTCTCTCTCTCTCTCTCTCTCTCTCTCTCGCACACACTCATACACGCCTACTTAAACTTGCTCTAAAACGCCCACATGCTAAGGTGCGTTAACTCATCGTAAAAGCCTCTTAACAGCAAAATAATGATAGATGCTAATTACCAGATATTAATCAATGAGGTTTTATAACTTCCCCACAGAGAGAGATAGAGAGAGAGAGAGAGAGAGAGAGATGTTCAGAAAGTGATAAAAAAAAAATAATATTCCTCTAACTACCTATAATATATAAACTATTGACGTTAATTAGAATATTACAAAAAGAAAAAATAATAAAATTAAATTGTAATTAAATTAAAACGCGAAAAAAATAAAATAATAAACAAATTACTATTAGTATTAGTCAGAAAAAATTTTACTTAGAAATAACTTTCTTACTTTTAGTATAAATAGCAAAATAATAATAATAATAATAATAATAATAATAATAATAATACTAATAATAATAATAATAATAATAATAATAATAATAATAATAATAATAGAAATAATTATAATAATTATAATCTTAATAATAATTATAATAATAGCATTATAATAAATAATAATAGTTTCAATCAAAGGAAAAATATTTTTTTTTAATCAGTAGTAAAAGACAGTTTGCGTCAGGCGAAACGTTATTTCTATTTTAATAACAGTTTTCCTTTTAGTAATTTAGTAATAAAAGGCATTATTAGCCAGACAAATTATTTTTTAAAAAAGTTTCTATATTTTCACATCAGTAGTAGAATAAAAGTAGTAGAAGGCAATGTTTAGTTAGACTTAGGATTTTTTGTAATTTTTTCAGTAGTACAAATCGGTATTATAGTTAGACATAAATGAATAAATTCAAAAATCAGTAGTACGAGTCAATGATTAGATTGACTTTCAATATTTAAATTTTATAAGTAGTTAAAGTAAATATTTAATAAGACTTATTGAATTTTTCCAATTTTTTTCAAGTAGTATAAAACCTTTTTAGTCAGACATATTTACTAAATAGAAAAATCAATAGTACAAATCAATGTTTAATCTGCATTAATTTTTGTTGTAATTTTGTTAGTAGAATAATTCAGTATCAGTCAGACATAATAAATTAAAAAATTCAGTATTTCTTTAAAGTAGTATTTATCGTTTTTAGTCAGACATATTGACAAAATAAAAAAATTAGTAGTACAAATCAGTTAGGCTTTAATTTTATTTATAATTTTGGCAGTAGTATAAGTCGGTATTAGTCGGACATAATAAATTTATCAGAAAATAAGTAGTACATATCAATGTTTAGATCGATTTTCCATATTTTATCTAATTTTATCATTCGAAGTAAATATTTAATCAGACTCGTTGAATTTTTGCCAAATTAGTAGTACAAATCGTTTTCAGTCAGACATATTGATTAAATTCAAAAATCAGTGATACAAGTCGATGTTTAGTTAGAATTATTTTTTTCCGTAATTTTGTCAGTAGTACATATCGTTTTTAGTCAGATATAAATTTAAAAATCAGTAGTACAAACAAATATTTAGTCAGACTTAAACAAAATTTGCAATTTTGTCAGTAGTATAATTCGTTATTAGTCAGACACAACAAATACATATTACAAAATCAGTAGTACGAGTCAATGTTTAGTCAGACTTTCTAAAAGAAAATTCTTAATTACATCAGTAGTGTAAACCAGATTTAGTCAGACAAAAACTGTAATATTAAAAAATCACAAATGTCGATAAGTAGGAAATCTTTCTAAAGATTTTCTTTTTTTTTTGTAAAAATAAGTTTTTAGCCTAAGCATATATCAATATTGCTTTCGAAGATCGGGGCTTTCTCAAGTGACAGAAAACGTGAAAAGTGCATTTATTTATTTGACTCCTGTCGATATTTAGAGAGTACAAAAAGCAAAGAGAGAGAGAGAGAGAGAGAAGGGCTCTGAAACTGATTCCAGAGAGCGAATATGTTGTCGTTGGTACGTTTGGCGCGTAATCAAGTTATCGTGGCGTGGCATTTGCGCATTAATCACAACTATCAATGACAGCAAACTCTGTATCCTCTAACGTCTCTCGTTCCACTTTTCTTTCTATACTGACACATACCTTTAGCCCGCCCCCCCCACCTCAACCCCTTTTTTCTCATCCCCCTTGTGTCTTATAGGCACCACTCTCTTCTCTATCTCTCCTATCTCTCTTGGATTAATGACACCAAGAGTTGAACTTCCAACCGAGCACAGCTTCTTTCACAATTTTTCTTCCACACTCCCCCCCCCAAAAAAAAACTCAACACCTTTAGTGTTGAGTTTTGTTATCGTGGAAAACTACATTAAATTGTCTCATCTACTTTTTGGTTCAATTTTTGTTTTTTATTGTTACTGATTACTGTATAATGATTTCCGTGCGGAAATTTTGCCAGGGCACAGATCGGGGCCAAAATAGACTGCCCTATTAGGAAATGTAACGCCGCGCCTTTTGTGGTCCTGATTAGGAAATCCATATTTTCTAGCCACCCTGATTTGGCCCTAATTAGGTTTGGCGTTTAATACCCCACTAGGGCCCTGTTAGGGAAGTTTCTATGCGAGTGATTTCCATGCAAAAATTCTGTCGGGGCTTAGATCGGGGGCGAAACAGGCTGTCTATCTAATTGGAAATTGACGTATCAGGGCCCTAGTAGGGTATGAAACGCCACACCAGATCAGGGCCAAATCAGGGCGGCTAGAAAAAGTGGATTTCCTAATCAGGGCCACAAAAGGCGCGGCGTTACATTTCCTAATAGGGCAGCCAGATTTGGCCGCGATCTGGGCCCTGGCTAAATTTCTGCACGGGATAATAGGGAATGTAACGCCGCGCCTTTTGTGGCCCTGATTAGGAAATCCATATTTTCTAGCCACCCTGATTTGGCCCTAATTAGGTTTGGCGTTTAATACTCTACTAGGGTCCTGTTAGGGAAGTTTCTATACGAGTGATTTCCATGCAGAAATTCTGTCGGGGCTCAGATCGGGGGCGAAACAGGCTGTCTATCTAATTGGAAATTGACCTATCAGGGCCCTAGTAGGGAATGCAACGCCACACCAGATCAGGGCCAAATCAGGGCGGCTAGAAAATGTGGATTTCCTAATCAGGGCCACAAAAGGCGCGGCGTTACATTTCCTAATAGGGCAGCCAGATCTGGCCGCGATCTGGGCCCTGGCTAAATTTCTGCACGGGATAATAGGGAATGTAACGCCGCGCCTTTTGTGGCCCTGATTAGGAAATCCATATTTTCTAGCCACCCTGATTTGGCCCTAATTAGGTTTGGCGTTTAATACTCTACTAGGGTCCTGTTAGGGAAGTTTCTATACGAGTGATTTCCATGCAGAAATTCTGTCGGGGCTCAGATCGGGGGCGAAACAGGCTGTCTATCTAATTGGAAATTGACCTATCAGGGCCCTAGTAGGGAATGCAACGCCACACCATATCAGGGCCAAATCAGGGCGGCTAGAAAATGTGGATTTCCTAATCAGGCGCCGCGTTTCATTCTCTAATAGGGCAGTCTTATCTGGTCCCGATCTGGGCCTTGGCTAAATTTCTACACGGGATATTAGGGAATGTAACGCCGCGCCTTTTGTGGTTCTAATTAGGAAATTCACATTTTCTCGTCGCCCTGATTTGGCCCTGATCGGATTGGAACAGGGAACCCAACCGGGGCCAAACCAGGCACTGGTCGGGCCCCGGTTATAATCGATTTAAATCGAGCTGAAATATAGCTTTTTCTGTGGCCCCGATTCTCTGTTTCATGCGATTTTCGAGCTTCCCAACGTGGGCCCTGCCTTGGCCCTTTCAAAAATTTCTTCACGGGTATTAATAATCATTTTGTGATTTTTTGATAATTTTCTAAAATCGTAATGATTAATTTTCTATTTTGTATATAATTTTATGAATTTTTCTAAAATTTTTAGAAAAAAAAAGAGAGAAATACTGTGAATTTTCAGCTGTAAAATTATTTAATCAAGTCCGTGTAATTTTAGTAACATAACAATAGTGGGTACTCTCAACACAGACGAGATGAGCTGAGGGATTGTGGACGTTGTTTATTGCCATATAGGCTGAAATCTGGTCAAGCCGTAAACCTCACCGAGAAATCACATAATACCGTCAAAATAATGTTCATTTTGGGTCGACCATACTCTGTCCTTAGCAACCACTTGATAGCACTGAGATATAGTGCACGACATAATACGAGACAATTTCACATTTCTGGCGTTTCCAAGTCAAGAAACTATATATATATATATATATATATATATATATATATATATATATATATATATATAAAATAATAGCGAGAGAAATATTTTATTTTTCTCTTACTATACTGCCTAACAAAAATAGAAAAATTATAGAAATACTAATTTTAAAAATAAATTCAGATAATCAGGGAAATAATTCATATTTAGGAAAATCTGTTTTTATGAGACAAAAACGACTTTATCAGAGGGAAATAAATTTAAATACTTTTAAGAAAGATTTAACTTTCAAACAGATAATAAACTTAACTTTCTCCATAATCGACATTGATAACAAAAAGTTCTCTCTTTCTCTAAAGACAAAAAAAGTGGAAAAGTATCACCCCGCCCACTTGGAATGATTCCCCGGAAAGTGCCCCCTGGAGGTTCTATCAGAATTCCGCCAAAACTTCCAACGTAATTCCGTCAGAATTTCCGATATGATTCCGATGGAATTAGGACTCTAAAAATTTGGAAAAAATTTATCGGAATTCCAAAGAATTTCTGATGGGATTCCGACGGAATTAGGACTCTAAAAATTTGGAAAAAATTAATCGGAATTCCAAAGAATTTCTGATGGGATTCCGACGGAATTAGGACTCTAAAAATTTGGAAAAAATTAATCGGAATTCCAAAGAATTTCTGATGGGATTCCGACGGAATTCCGACGGAATTAGGACTCTAAAAATTTGGAAAAAATTAATCGGAATTCCAAAGAATTTCTGATGGGATTCCGACGGAATTCTGACGGAATTAGGACTCTAAAAAATTTAAAAAAATTAATCGGAATTCCGTCGGAATCCCATTGGACATTCTTTAGAACTCTTATGGAATTCCGACGGAATTACGTTGGAATTTCCGGCGGAATTCTGATAGAACCTCCAGGCGGCACTTTCGTGGGAATCTTTCCATGTGGGCGAGAAAAGATTTCTTTGATTTTAAAAAACCAAATTCCTTTAAATATTATTTTCTTTAATTCAAAATGAAATTTTCATTGAAACAAAAAAAAGCTTTTTAGTTACAAAAACAAATTTCTTTTAATCAAAGAAATCATTTTTCTGGGGTTTAAATTTTATAGAATATGATCAGAACACACAAATGTCAAAAGTTAGGGCCAAAACTTCACCCAATGAACACATATATATATATATATACACACAGTCGAAAGGTATTTTCAACAATTTATGGATCTCCATTATACTCAGTTTTCGGTCTACAAATGTCGTAATATATTGAGATCTATGAAGCGGTATTTGTGTCTCGAAATGTTTGCTGTCGGAGAGAGAGGACAATAACTTATTGATATACAAGTAACTCGTCAAGGCTCGCATATATTCAAAATATAGTAAATTTTCCCTTTGCAAAAAAAAAATGAATTCTAATTTCAAATATTAAAATCAAAATACAAAAAAAATTTCATTAATATAACAAAGAAAAAAAAAATTATTCTGTTTGTTATTGAGTATTTTTTTTTGTTTGTGATATATTTTTAGGATTTGCTGTGTGACACAACTAAAGAAATAATTGATTAGGGCTGTTCCTGAAAAACTATCCATCATGCTCACGCACAGGTGTTACAGTGAGTAAAGTCGTTGGAAAATGACGTTGCTTTAGAAACGCTTTGATCGATTTTTAAGACTGATAATAATTGATGAAATTACATATTTGAAAGATTTATTTTGTTTCTTTTAGTTTCATCTCTTACATTAAACAGAGATTTCCACTTTAAAATTTAAATTCAAAAAAAATTATTATTATTTTTATAATTATTATTAATTTACTATTATTATTATTATTATTATTATTATTATTGTTGTTGTTCTTATTGTTATAATTAAAAAATAGTTTTTCAAAAATTTAGAAAATTATTTTTTGTAAAATTTTCTAAACAGGAAAAAAATTCAAAAATATTTCCGTAAATTCTTTGGTTTTTTTTTGCCTTGTATTTTAATATTGAGCACTAGATAAAATGAATTTCACTTCCTTTTTTGGAAACAAACGTTAGAGCAATAATTAACGGAAACGGTTGCACTTGACACTTGCAGATGGAGATTAAAACACTATCGTTGTGAAGGGGGGGGGGGGTCAGGACTCGAGCGCGCGTGTGTTACCGTCTAACAATGTGTCACACAGGAACGTTATGTTAAATTACATCCCCTAGCATGTTATATGCAACCTTGACATCAGTGTATATATATATATATATAGGTGTGTCTAAACATCAAAGCAAACTATGTACTCGCCACAGATAAGTCACAATATCTCTGCATTCATCCATATAACTACGGGACCAGTGTTATAACACAAACCATACACAAGTACTACAAGTTATCGTCGCAGTTATAGTTTCTCTCTCTCACTCACTCTCTAGTGTGATTTCAAATCTAAACTGGAAAATTGTCAATCAAAATTGAAATCTAATAAATTTTTGAGTAACATTTATTTTAAATTCAGATTTTTGGAAAAAGTTTGAGATTATTTTAGATTAGGAGATTTTTTCCTCGCAACTATTGCTTAAGTATTAACGTGGAAAGCACGAACAAAAAATGTATGGCGCACTTTTTGATTGGTTCAGCGGATGCTGAGCTACACTAGAAAACAAATTTGGAAAAAATTTAGAAAAATTAAATTTGCGAAATAATTGTTCTGAACAAAAAATGTATAGCGCACTTTTTGATTGGTCCAGTGGATGCTGAGCTACACTAAAAAACATTTTGTAAAAATTATTGAAAAATTAAATTTTCCAGATAATCGTTCGGGAATACCGCCAAAGTCTTTAGCAAAAAGTTTCGAATAAAAAATGTATGGCGCACTTTTTGATTGGTCCAGCGGATGCTGAGCTACACTCAAATAAATTTATGAAAAATTTTCGAAAAATTAAATTCGCTAGATAATCTTTCGGGAATGCCGCCATAGTGATTAGAAGAAAGTTCTGAACAAAAAATGTATGGCGCACTTTTTGATTGGTCCAGTGGATGCTGAGCTACACTAGAAAACAAATTTGGAAAAAATTCAGAAAAATTAAATTTGCGAGATAATTGTTCGGAAATGCCGCCATAGTGATTAGAAGAAAGTTCTGAACAAAAAATGTATGGCGCACTTTTTGATTGGTCCAGTGGATGCTGAGCTACACTAGAAAACAAATTTGGAAAAAATTCAGAAAAATTAAATTTGCGAGATAATTGTTCGGAAATGCCGCCATAGTGATTAGAAGAAAGTTCTGAACAAAAAATGTATTGCGGACTTTTTGATTGGTCCAGTGGATGCTGAGCTACACTCAAATAAATTTATGAAAAATTTTCGAAAAATTAAATTCGCTAGATAATCTTTCGGGAATGCCGCCATAGTGATTAGAAGAAAGTTCTGAACAAAAAATGTATGGCGCACTTTTTGATTGGTCCAGTGGATGCTGAGCTACACTAGAAAACAAATTTGGAAAAAATTCAGAAAAATTAAATTTGCGAGATAATTGTTCGGAAATGCCGCCATAGTGATTAGAAGAAAGTTCTGAACAAAAAATGTATTGCGCACTTTTTGATTGGTCCAGTGGATGCTGAGCTACACTCAAATAAATTTATGAAAAATTTTCGAAAAATTAAATTCGCTAGATAATCTTTCGGGAATGCCGCCATAGTGATTAGAAGAAAGTTCTGAACAAAAAATGTATGGCGCACTTTTTGATTGGTCCAGCGGATGCTGAGCTACACTAGAAACAAATTTGGAAAAAATTCAGAAAAATTAAATTTGCGAGATAATTGTTCGGGAATACCGCCAAAGTCTTTAGCAAAAAGTAGCGAACAAAAAATGTATGGCGCACTTTTTGATTGGTCCAGCGGATGCTGAGCTACACTAGAAAACAAATTTGGAAAAAATTTAGAAAAATTAAATTTGCGAAATAATCGTTCCGGAATACCGCCAATAAAATAGGGAAAAAGTTTCGAACAAAAAATGTATGGTGCACTTTTTGATTGGTCTAGTGGAATTTCATAAATATTGATTTTCTTTTCCTATATTAAAATAAAATAATTTTTTTTTTCTAATCAGATGGAAGGATGAGATTAAAATTTTGTTTTTGATTACTCGATGAGAATTATATATCTCTCTTTCTCTCTTGCTCTCTGAGCTTTTTGGGACGAGCCCCGAATCTATCGAAGCAAGACTTCACTTCGACAAATTGCTTCGTAAATACAAGCTGGCCAATTTTATATATTCCCTTGCGAACATGCGATTTGAGCTCCCCTCATACTATTCGACATCGTTACACGCGACTTCTGCCAATTTATTTGACTCTCTATGTATATATATATATATATAAGTACTCGATGAAAAGCGAATCTGCTCGTATATCAGTTAAAGTTAAAAGTTTTCCACTCATTGCAAAAAAAAAGTTACAATCAATGCAAAAATGCCCACTGCTCAACAATTCTCTTTGCCAATCGTTGTTTTCCGTACGAAAATTTCGCAAAAATAATTCGTTTGTTAAAAAAAGCCATTGGGTAAAAAATAATTTTTTTCGCTACTAATTATCTGTGCAGAAATTTTGCCATGGTCCAGATAGGGGCCAGATCAGGCTGCCCTATTAGGAAATGAAACGCCGCTTCTAATGTGGCCCCGATCAGGTATGTAATTTCATTCCTTACTATGGCCCTGGTAAGTCAAAATAATTTATAAAAATTATTTTATTAATGGAGTGCAGAAGTTAATTAGAAATAAAAAGAAAAAAAAAAATTGCGCCACACTATATAATTATACTTCTCGACGTTTCGAAAATGTCGAAATTTATTTCGCCCACTGTTCGCAGAGAGAAAGTAACATGAGAAGTGTATCTTCCTAAAATCAAGATAATTACAACGCGATCCTAAAGTTTACCGCAGTACTCGTTAGAAACTATGTACTGATAACATCCCATTAAGAGGTTTCGTGTGTGCGTTTTAATTAAAGCGTATTTTAATTGTATCTATGCGCGAGTAGAGAACTTCAAGAATAACATATACAGAGGCTTTTCACATATAATGATAACTCAGTTATTTCACGTACAAAAAAAAAAAAAATAAATAAATAAGAAGAAAATCATTCTCATTAAAAAAAAGAGCAGAAAAATTTTTTTCAAAATAAATTTTTTAGTTTATCCTGTTAAAAAAAATACAGTACAGTGGAACCTCGATTATCCAAACTGACCTAGGTAAGGTTGGGTTTGGATAATTAAAAATTCGAAAAATATAAACTTCAAGTATTTTTTTAACGAAATTTGAATAAAATTTTAAAAACTGTTGCCATAGTAACTGTTACCATAGTAACTTCTGCCATAGTAACTGTTATCAAAGTTACTGTTACCAAAGTAACTGTTACCAAAGTAACTGTTACCAAAATAACTGTTACCGTAGTAACTTCTGCCATAGTAACTAACTGTTACCATAGTAACTAATTGTTGCCACAGTAACTTCTGCCATAGTAACTAACTGTTACCATAGTAACTTCTGCCATAGTAACTAACTGTTACCACAGTAACTGTTACCATAGTAACTTCTGCCATAGTAACTAAATGTTACCAAAGTAACTGTTGCCGTAGTAACTGTTACCATAATAACTTCTGCCATGGTAACTTTTGTCATAGTTACTATAGGTAATTTAATACTTTTAAATTAGTGTGAGAGGGTCCGGTTAACAGGGGTTCGGATAATTGATGTTCCACTGTATTTTGTAATTTAACCCCTTTTGTACTTCCATTTAAAAATTAAAAAAGAAAAACAAAAAAAAACTTTGTTTTTAAAACTAAAATTTGTTTTAGTTTCTGAAATGGAAAACAATTTTTGAACACTTTTTTTTACCTATTTTATTTATTTATGACAAGTGTTTGAATTTTCTACTTTGACCGAGGAAAAAAAAAACAACTCTCGCTGATTCAACACAGAAACCATATATTTCCCTTGTGTCGAGTGAGCGAAAAAAAAAAATTCTGAATATTCTATAAATGACTCCCTTTTGTCTTGAAAATAAAAATTAAAATAAACTTTTTCTATCTCAATTCTTCAATTAGAACTTGAGGCGAAAATTTTAATTTAAGATGGGTCAACTCAAGAATAAAAAAGGGCTAGGATTATTTCCCCTTATCCTTTATTTTTGAAAGGGGAATTAAACTTTTTAAGACTCGCGGAAATTTTCACAATTTTAATTATTCTTGTCTCGATAAGTATTTAATAAAAAAAAGAAGTCATAACTCGAATAATAAGACTTAATACATTTCTGCAAAGATAGAAAATGAGTAGATTATATTTCCTTTCTTGTATATAAAGTTTTGGTATAATATCGAATTTCTCTCTAAAAAAATCCTTTTTTTCTAATTTCTTTTTTTTTTCTAATTATTAATCGTAAAATATCAAAAATTTGAAAAAAAACAGTTTTTCTTCCTCTAAAAAATAAAAAAATAAAAGAAAACAAAAAATAAAATAAATATACGCAAAATAAAAATATTAAAAAAAGTTTCTCTTTCTAAAAAAAAACATCTTTTTGAAAATTTATATAAAAATAAACTCGCGGTTTGAGAGAAAAAAAAAGGTTTTTTTTTTTTCGAAAGCACTTGACGCAATTTAATTTCTATGTTAATTAGTGACAGACACTTTAATTTTCATACTCTTCTTTTACGGGTGAGAAGAAAAATCTGAATGAGTGGCAATTTTCACTCTCTCTCTCTCTCTCTCTCTCTCTCTCTTACTCTTGGGGCTAACGAGACTCATCTACGTGTGTTTAACTTACGTTCACGTGATTCAATTACTCTTCGCGCGCGTAACCAAGTCATGTCGGTGGTGTTAGCGCGTCGACCAATGAAAACGTAATTAATGGTGTGTGTATATATTGTACTTGTAGGCGTTGCCAAGGACCATTTGCGGTAATTTGCATGGATATTATTCTTTATTTTTTCTTTTTTTTTTTTTTTTTTTTTTTTTGTAAACAAATCCCCTTTTGGAATATAATCGCAATAACGAGATCTTTACACCGCACTCTAATAACGTTTATAATTCCCTTTTTTTTTTTTTTAATAACAAAAATAAAAAAAAGGATTATTTCTCAAAGACAGAAAATATTTCTTTGATTCAAAGAAATTAATTTTTTTTTTTGTGAAATTTTTAAAGAAACTTTATTTGTTTCAAAAAAAATTATATCTTTGATGCCAAAGAAACATTATTTTCGTTTTAAAGAAATTTTGTTTATTTAAATCAAATAAATGTTTCTTTCCCACTTAAAAAAAGTAGAGAAAAAAAATTAAAAGAAATATTAATTTTCAAAAGTTACTTTGGCAAAAGATACTATAGCAAAAGTTACTATGACAAAAGTTATTTTCTAGGGAAAAAGTTACTATGGCAAAAATTAGTTTCTGAGGCAAAAATTAGTTTCTGAGGCAAAAATTAGTTTCTGGGGCAAAAGTTACTATGGCAAAAGTTACTATGGCAAAAGTTACTATGGCAAAAGTTAGTTTCTGGGGCAAAAGTTACTATGGCAAAAGTTAGTTTCTGAGGCAAAAGTTACTATGGCAAAAGTTACTTTCTGGGGCAAAAGTTACTATGGCAAAAGTTAGTTTCTGGGGCAAAAGTTACTATGGCAAAAGTTAGTTTCTAGAAAAAATTTACTATGGCAACAGTTACTTTGGCAATAGTTACTTTGGTAACAGAGAGTTACTATGGCAACAGTTACTTTGGCAATAGTTACTTTTGTAACAGTCAGTTACTATGGCAAAAGTAACTATTGCCCCTAAAAAAAAAGTAAAGAAAAAAAAATTTAAAGAAATATTAATTCAGCGACTAATTAATATTTTTCTCTTCAATTTTTTTTTTTTTTTGATAAGTAAATGTTTAAGTTTTCTAAAATTGGTAAGTTAAATGAAATATATTGAACAAAAGTTATAAACTTCGCTAATTAGAGGTAATATATATATATATATATTTATAGATATAAATTTGTGAAGCGCAAGATGCTGTGATCAGAGCAATCTGATTGGCATACAGAGTAGTTGTATTGCAAAGTAAATCATACGTGTTTCGACATATGGAATACTCTCACCCCCCTCTCTCTCTCTCTCTCTTGAGAAGTCTATTGATTCGCACGGTTGAATCCGCGAGGTAAACAAGAAGGGTCGAACTAGAGAGCTAAGAGCCAAATTGCTCTTACTGCAAGCGGAGCAGTCTAATTAGTAAAATCAATATGAAAATCCCGAGGACAAATGCTCTGCGCCAACACACACATATATATATATATATATATATATATATATATATATATATATATATATATATATATATATATATATATATATTCAAAGACACTGCAGAAACATCGCGTGTATCTAATAAAACTACAATTGTTCTTGTATAGCGCAACTCAACTTTTCGTCCCCTTTAAAAAACTCTCAACCCTAATAACGATCGATTTATATACACAAGCTTTTAAGGAATATTTATTTTTATTTTTAATTTTTTGTAGACTCCAATTAAAACTCAAGTCACGTAAATTACTTAATTATATTGCTTTTTCTAATTACTTTTTATTTACTTATTACGATTCAATTCAGCTACTTACGATTTTTATATTCGGTTTACTTTTTTATTACCGTAACTATAGCAACCGTTTCCTAGCAAAAGTTACTATGGTAAAAGTTGGTACTATGGCAAAAGTTACTATGGCAGCAGTTACTATGGCAACAGTTACTTTCTATGGCAAAAGTTACTTTGGCAAAAGTTACTATGGCAGCAGTTACTATGGGAACAGTTACTTTCTATGGCAACAGTTACCATGGCAAAAGTTACTATGGCAAAAGTTACTATGGCAATAGTTACTTTGGTAGCAGTTCGTTACTATGTCAAAAGTTACTTTGGTAACAGTTCGTTACTATGGCAAAAGTTACTTTGGTAACAGTTAGTTACTACGACAGAAGTTACTATGGTAACAGTCACTTACTATAGCAAATTTTATTTTGTCAATAGTTACTTTGGCAATAGCTACTTTGGTAACATTTAGTTACGATGGCAAAAGTTACTATGGTAACACTTAGTTACTATGGCAACATTTACTATACGGACCGTTTCCATAGGAACCCTGTATTTTTACTCCTGAAAAAATTATAAGAAAAAAAAATTGAAAATACTAAAAAAAAAAAAAAAAAAAAAATTAGTACTAAATGATGAAAAAAAAAAATCCTCGGTTAAAGTCGTTTAAGTACAATTGAAGTAAGTACAAGGACTCGCTTTAAAAAAAAAAAAGAAAATCGCGTACGTCATTATATTTTTAACCCCCCCCCTCCCCTCTTCCACTCTCTCACAGTCTCTCTTGACTGTCGCCCCGTTGATAGTGGAACAACGCGCTTCTACGATTAAATCGCATTTGCCTTTCCCCAATTAAATTAAACCTCGACAGAGCAAGCTGGCACTGGCGTCCAAGAGAAATTCATTAAAGCTAATATCTCATCCTAGGAAAATAGAAGCTACGAAGAGCTGTGCAAGGTCTCGGGCTTAATTCCATGCACGCGTACAATATGGGACCTTCTCTTGGATTGAGAGAGAGAGAGAGAGAGAGAAAGACAGTTGACTCCTCTTTTCACTTAATGCTCAGTCAGGAAAAACTCACCTGAAACAAAAAAATAAGACGAATTTTTTAGAAAAAATTATAAATTATTAAAATTAATTTAAATTATTTATTTATTATTAAAAATTTATTTAAATCAAATAAAGAAATTATTTGTTCAAAAAAAAAATTAATTTAATTTAAAATAAAATTTATTTGATTTAAATAAATATTTATTTTGATAAAAGACAAATAACTGATTATTTGAAGTAAATACAATTTTTTTTTTTTTTGTAGTGAAGTACTACTACTTTTTTTTTGCACGTAATTTTGGTCAAAGGAAGCATAGATCCTCGTCACTTTTTATCGAACAAGAGATTAAAATCGATTTTCATCTCATCAATGGTTTCGGTTACGGTTCCAATTCAATTTTTCTTCTTTTTCTTTTCTTTCTTTCATTTTTTTTTTTTTTTACTTCTTTTACTCGTGACAGTCCATTTCGTCTCATCTTTTTCGTGACTTCCGAGAACCTGACCTTTTACAAGCAGATTTATTTTCTGACTCCGACAAAATTCCATTCCTCTCGCGCAGAGTTTGTGCAAAAGCCCTGTGAGTATATATATATATATATATTCACATCAAAGTATATATCTCCAAAAGCTTTTGATAGCACGATTTTAATTATCAAGGAAGTGCACTGAATGCGCATTTCATCAAGCAGAAGGGATTGTGTCAGAATCAGAGGGTCCATATCACGGAAGGTAAAATGTGATACGTTTAATCTAACAAAGGAACTCTTCAACTTTACACCTCTTTTTTTTGTGAATTAAAAAAAAAAAAAATTGAATTACCTCTTAATTATTTCGCACGAACAAAAAGAATTCAAAAACTTTTTCCCTTTTTTCGTATCAAAAAAAAATTTTTTTTTTCCACCCTTTGAATCGAAAAAAAAATTATTTCCTTTGATCGTAAATAAAAATGTTTGTCTCTCTAAAATAAAAACTCGAAGAATTAGAAGAATGTAATATTTTTTTTTTTTTTAGGGAAATGGAAGGTGTTTATGCGATTTTTTTTTTTTTTTTTTGGGGGTAGCAGGGTCGAAAATCATTATTACTTTTGCTTGCCTTCAATTTAGAGAGCCGCTAGATGCGAAAGCCCTCTCCAATCTCTTTTCCACATTTCAAGGGTCGGACGGGTAACATTTTCGCCGTTCTTGGGTATAAGATCCACTTGAACTATTTCCACTTTACTTTCTACTTGTTGTAAGTACCATCAACTGTGTGGCACACAGAAAGCAAAATGGAAGGGAAGCTTCTCTCACCACACTAAGAAAAAACACACGGGAAATATTCACGTTTTTATATAGTATGTGCATATACCACTGTCCGCGCTTTCCTTAATTATAATCTTTTTAAACCACAAAAAAAGTCGACTTTAAATTTTCAACAATAGAAGAAAATAACCAAAAATGCTTGGTAACAAAAGTTGTTAGTAATTATTGAAAAAAAAATTATGAGCCAAAAATTTTTTTTTTTTGTTTTTGTATCAGTAGAAAAAGTCAGTTTTGGTCAGACGTATTAAAATTTCGTCGTCAGTAGTAGAGGTAAATTTTAGTCAGACGGTGTTTTTAAATTATTGTATTATTTTGGAGGCAGTAGTAAAACTGTAGTGAAGCCAGACTCTACGAAATTTTATAATTTTTACCATTAGTAGTAACAGTCGGGTTTAGTCAAAGGAATTCTAACTATGATATCAGTAGTACAGGTAAATGTTAGTCAGACGGTAATTTATATTTTTTTATATTATTTTAGAAATGGTAGCAAGAGTTACTATGACAACAGTTACTGTGGTAACAGTTAGTTACTATGGCAAAAGTTACTGTGGCAAAAGTTACTTTGGTAACAGTTAGTTACTATGGCAGAAGTAACTATGGCCACAGTTACTGTGGCAAAAGTTACTTTGGCAACAGTTACTTTGGTAACAGTTAGTTATTATGGCAGAAGTAACTATCGCCACAGTTACTGCGGTAACAGTTAGTTACTATGGCAAAAGTTACTCTAGCAACAGTTAGTTACTATGGCAGAAGTTACTACGGCAACTGTTACTTTGGTAACAGTTAGTTACTATGGCAGAAGTTACTATGGCAACAGTTACTGTGGTAACAGTTAGTTACTATGGCCACAGTTACTGCGGTAACACTTAGTTACTATGGCAAAATTTACTATATGGCAGAAGTTACTATGGTAACAGTTAGTTACTATGGCCACAGTTACTGTGGTAACAGTTAGTTACTATGGCCACAGTTACTGTGGTAACAGTTAGTTACTATGGCGACAGTTACTGTGGTAACAGTTAGTTACTATGGCGACAGTTACTGTGGTAACAGTTAGTTACTATGGCCACAGTTACTGTGGTAACAGTTAGTTACTATGGCAGAAGTTACTATGGCAACAGTTACTTTGGTAACAGTTAGTTACTATGGCAGAAGTAACTATGGCCACAGTTACTGCGGTAACAGTTAGTTACTATGGCAAAAGTTACTCTAGCAACAGTTAGTTACTATGGCAGAAGTTACTATGGCAACAGTTACTTTGGTAACAGTTAGTTACTATGGCAGAAGTTACTATGGCAACAGTTACTTTGGTAACAGTTAGTTACTATGGCAGAAGTAAATATGGCAAAATTGTGAGTGAAATTCTACTAATTTTTTATGATTTTTTCATCAGTAGAATAACGTAGTTTTGGTCAGACATAACAAAATTTCAGCGTCAGTAGTAAAGATAAATTTTAGTCAGACATCATTTTATATTTCTCTATAATTTAAGAGGAAACATTTTTTTTCCTATCAAATCTATAAAAAAAAAATATATTATTAATTTTTGGTTTTTTTAACAATTTTTTTTTTTATAAAAAATTTGTGTAAATAAATTTTTTTACACAATTATTTAATGAGTTGAATAAAGAAAATTTACAATTTAACAATGTGACTAAAGTGAATTTTGAATATAACTATAATCCACAATATTGTCATTGTGTGAAGTAGGTTGAACTTTAAGCTCGTAAGGGGGAGGGTGGAGAAACAGCGCAACGTAAAGTAATAATGTGAACAAGCCGAGAATTTAAGTGCTGTTGTTTTGTCTATGAGAGCTTTCCTTCAACATCGATAAACATTCTCTCCAGAAAACAACATCT